>NC_045991.1:13390009-13610009 GCF_010909765.2 Amblyraja radiata
CAAATCTATCCAGTCTTTCTTCATAAGACAGTCCTGACATCCGAGGAATCAGTCTGGTGAACCTTCTCCGCACTCCCTCTATGGCAATAATGTCCTTCCTCAGATTTGGAGACCAAAACTGTACGCAATACTCCAGGTGTGGTCTCACCAAGACCCTGTACAACTGCAATAGAACCTCCCTGCTCCTATACTCAAATCCTTTTGCTATGAAAGCTAACATACCATTCGCTTTCTTCACTGCCTGCTGCACCTGCATGCCTACTTTCAATGACTGGTGTACCATGACACCCAGGTCTCGCTGCATCTCCCCTTTTCCTAGTCGGCCACCATTTAGATAATAGTCTGCTTTCCTGTTTTTGCCACCAAAATGGATAACCTCACATTTATCCACATTATACTGCATCTGCCAAACATTTGCCCACTCACCCAGCCTATCCAAGTCACCTTGCAGTCTCCTAGCATCCTCCTCACAGCTAACACTGCCCCCCAGCTTAGTGGCATCCGCAAACTTGAAGATATTGCCTTCAATTCCCTCATCCAGATCATTAATATATATTGCAAATAGCTGGGGTCCCAGCACTGAGCCTTGCGGTACCCCACTAGTCACTGCCTGCCATTGTGAAAAGGACCCGTTTACTCCTACTCTTTGCTTCCTGTTTGCCATGCCAGTTCTCTATCCACATCAATACTGAACCCCCAATGCCGTGTGCTTTAAGTTTGTATACTAATCTCTTATGTGGGACCTTGTCGAAAGCCTTCTGGAAGTCCAGATACACCACATCCACTGGTTCTCCCCTATCCATGCTACTAGTTACATCCTCGAAAAATTCTATAAGATTCGTCAGACATGATTTACCTTTTGTAAATCCATGCTGACTTTGTCCAGTGATTTCACCACTTTCCAAATGTGCTGCTATCCCATCTTTAATAACTGAATCTAGCAGTTTCCCCACTACCGATGTTAGACTAACTGGTCTGTAATTCCCCGTTCTCTCTCTCCCTCCCTTCTTAAAAAGTGGGGTTACGTTTGCTACCCGCCAATCCTCAGGAACTACTCCAGAATCTAAAGAGTTTTGAAAGATTATTACTAATGAATCCATTATTTCTGGAGCTACTTCCTTAAGTACTCTGGGAATTAAGTACAAAGTGAATTGGAGGCATTTCATGCTAGATGATATTTTGTGAAAGGGATGGTGACTTTTGAAAGGGCAAGTGTCGTCCATTCTTTAGAGGGCCACTAACCAAGCTGTTAATCAGGATCAACAATAAATGAGGAGTGTGAATATGTTGTTCATGGTGATGTCTCAACATTGATGGGTTGGCCATGATAGTCCAGTGAAAGTTAGTCAATTGACCAATGCAGAGTAAGACCTACATAGAAACATAGAAACATAGAAATTAGGTGCAGGAGTAGGCCATTCGGCCCTTCGAGCCTGCACCGCCATTCAATATGATCATGGCTGATCATCCAACTCAGTATCCCGTACCTGCCTTCTCTCCATACCCTCTGATCCCCTTAGCCACAAGGGCCACATCTAACTCCCTCTTAAATATAGCCAATGAACTGGCCTCGACTACCCTCTGTGGCAGGGAGTTCCAGAGATTCACCACTCTTTGTGTGAAAAAAGTTCTTCTCATCTCGGTTTTAAAGGATTTCCCCCTTATCCTTAAGCGGTGACCCCTTGTCCTGGACTTCCCCAACATCGGGAGCAATCTTCCTGCATCTAGCCTGTCCAACCCCTTAAGAATTTTATAAGTTTCTATAAGATCCCCTCTCAATCTCCTAAATTCTAGAGAGTATAAACCAAGTCTATCCAGTCTTTCTTCATAAGACAGTCCTGACATCCCAGGAATCAGTCTGGTGAACCTTCTCTGCTCTCCTTCTATGGCAATAATGTCCTTCCTCAGATTTGGAGACCAAAACTGTACGCAATACTCCAGGTGTGGTCTCACCAAGACCCTGTACAACTGCAGTAGAACCTCCCTGCTCCTATACTCAAATCCTTTTGCTATGAAAGCTAACATACCATTCGCTTTCTTCACTGCCTGCTGCACCTGCATGCCCACTTTCAATGACTGGTGTACCATGACACCCAGGTCTCGCTGCATCTCCCCTTTTCCTAGTCGGCCACCATTTAGATAATAGTCTGCTTTCCTGTTTTTGCCACCAAAATGGATAACCTCACATTTATCCACATTATACTGCATCTGCCAAACATTTGCCCACTCACCCAGCCTATCCAAGTCACCTTGCAGACTCCTAGCATCCTCCTCACAGCTAACACTGCCCCCCAGCTTCGTGTCATCCGCAAACTTGGAGATATTGCCTTCAATTCCCTCATCCAGATCATTAATATATATTGTAAATAGCTGGGGTCCCAGCACTGAGCCTTGCGGTACCCCACTAGTCACTGCCTGCCATTGTGAAAAGGACCCGTTTACTCCTACTCTTTGCTTCCTGTTTGCCAGCCAGTTCTCTATCCACATCAATACTGAACCCCCAATGCCGTGTGCTTTAAGTTTGTATACTAATCTCTTATGTGGGACCTTGTCGAAAGCCTTCTGGAAGTCCAGATACACCACATCCACTGGTTCTCCCCTATCCACGCTACTAGTTACATCCTCGAAAAATTCTATAAGATTCGTCAGACATGATTTACCTTTTGTAAATCCATGCTGACTTTGTCCAATGATTTCACCACTTTCCAAATGTGCTGCTATCCCAACTTTAATAACTGACTCTAGCAGTTTCCCCACTACCGATGTTAGACTAACTGGTCTGTAATTCCCCGTTTTCTCTCTCCCTCCCTTCTTAAAAAGTGGGGTTACGTTTGGTATCCGCCAATCCTCAGGAACTACTCCAGAATCTAAAGAGTTTTGAAAGATTATTACTAATGCATCCACTATTTCTGGAGCTACTTCCTTAAGTACTCTGGGATGCAGCCTATCTGGCCCTGGGGATTTATCGGCCTTTAATCCATTTAATTTACCCAACACCACTTCCCGGCTAACCTGGATTTCACTCAATTCCTCCAACTCCTTTGACCCGCGGTCCCCTGCTATTTCCGGCAGATTATTTATGTCTTCCTTAGTGAAGACGGAACCAAAGTAGTTATTCAATTGGTCCGCCATATCCATGTTCCCCATGATCAACTCACCCGTTTCTGACTGCAAGGGACCTACATTTGTTTTAACTAATCCCTTTCTTTTCACATATCTATAAAAACTTTTGCAGTCAGTTTTTATGTTCCCTGCCAGTTTTCTTTCATAATCTATTTTTCCTTTCCTAATTAAGCCCTTTGTCCTCCTCTGCTGATCTCTGAATTTCTCCCAGTCCTCCGGTATGCTGCTTTTTCTGGCTAATTTGTACGCATCATCCTTCGCTTTGATACTATCCCTGATTTCCCTTGTTATCCACGGATGCACTACCTTCCCTGATTTATTCTTTTGCCAAACTGGGATGAACAATTTTTGTAGTTCATCCATGCAGTCTTTAAATGTCTTCCATTGCATATCCACTGCAGTTGGATGAGGAAGATTGGGGCTGAGGGGTGAATTGACACAAGAGAGAGAGATTGTTGAATTGATCAATTAGTTTGTGTGTTTGAGGTTCTCTTCCTCACATTCTTGTTACAAAACTGTGAAATGTGAAATAGGTTGCTTCATCAAATACAACACCTGTACAACTAGAGATTCATTGACAGTCATCTATTTACCTTCTTGCTTTGTGTTCCTACTCAGACATATATTCAGTAACACGGCTCATCTCAGGTACTGGGGTCACATTGATTTCTGGAAAATAAGTATTATTTTCTGATTAAGACTTTAATCCGGTTTGATTTTAAAGAAGCAACAATCCAGTGTTTAAACTGTACCCCATTAATAATGAGATCCACCAGAATGACCAGGAACATGGCTTCAGATGTACGTCAGATACATTTAATTGTGGGATAAGACCTTGTGTATAAAATCAGAGTCCATGGAAACACAGTGTTCCCTAAATTATGACCACGTTAGGATGGTACACAAGGCAAAGTTTTCACTTGAAGTTTGAACCACCAAAGTGCAGTGGAGATACATACCTTGGTCTCCTGGTTTCCTGGCCCATATTTATCCCTCAGTAAATAGGAACATATTGAGGGCAAATTGGAGACCATATTTTCTACATAACTATACTAGCGATACTTCAACTTCTGCCATGTTTATTTGATATTGGTTTATACCGGGGATGGTGACACAATCACCACATGGGACGACAGATGGCACAATGGGCTAAGTGTTCGGCTGGCAACCGGAAGGTAGCCGGTTCGAATCCCGCTTGGAGTGCATACTGTCGTTGTGTCCTTGGGCAAGACACTTCACCCACCTTTGCCTGTGTGTGAATGTGTGTGAGTGATTGGTGGTGGTCGGAGGGGCCGTAGGCGCAGATTGGCAGCCACGCTTCCGTCAGTCTGCCCTAGGGCAGCTGTGGCTACAGAAGTAGCTTACCACCACCGAGTGTGACTGAGGAGTGAATGAATAATGCGATGTAAAGCGCCTTGAGTATTAGAAAGGTGCTATATAAATCCCATCCATTATGGCCAGATCATTGCAGATCACCACCTGAACAGCATCATACAGCAGACTCCTCATGGCAACGCAGGTAGACAGGACAATCCACATTGCATAAATAATGCTTCAATTGACCACTACAAGTCTGAAATCAATTTGTCAACAACATAAGCACAAACAGATACTTTTCTTATCCAAAATATATTGTTATTTTCTCCTTGTAACAAAGATAACATGGTCATTGATAATTTGGGGGAATCTGTGCTGCATTAAGGATGTCTTCATGTACTTTACCTGTAGGCTTGTGCCTTCTTTGATACCACACCACTGCCAGTACAATGACGAGGAGAAGAGCCAGGCCTCCGATAATTACAACAAATCTGATAATGAAAGTGTAATTCCCTGTCAAAGTAATAAACACAGAGTTCACATTTGTAGAATAAATGGACATCATTCAAAAGCTTCCCCAAAGACCAGGCATTAACCACACTGACTAATTTAGATCAGAAGTCTTGAGTTTAACTTGTGATCCAGATTAACTGAGACACAAGGTACTACAGATGATAGTTTACCAATAAAAGACACAAGGTGTTGGAGAAATTCAGCAGGTTAGGCCGGTGACATTTCAGGTCACAGCCCTTTAGTCTAAAGTAGGGTCCCAACCCAAAACCTCACCTATCCATGTTCTCCAGAGATTCCGCCTGACCCATTGAGTTACTCCAGCATATTGTGTCTTTTTTCCCCCAGATTAATTGACCTTACTTAAAAACATAGAAACATAGCAAATAGGTGCATAGAAAAGAGGGCATTTGTCTCTTCGAGCCTGCACCACCATTCAATGTGATCATGACTGATCATCCAACTCAGTATCCTGTACCTGCCTTCTCTCCATACCCCCTGATCCCTTTAGCCACAAGGGCCACATCTAACTCCCTTTTAAATATAGCCAATGAACTGTGTGGCCTCAACTACCTTCTGTGGCAGAGAATTCCAGAGATTCACCACTCTCTGTGTGAAAAATGTTTTTTTCATCTCGGTCCTAAAAGATTTCCCCTTTATCCTTAAACTGTGACCCCTTGTCCTGAACTTCCCCAACATCGGGAACAACCTTCCTGCATCTAGCCTGTCCAACCCCTTAAGAATTTTGTAAGTTTCTATAAGATCCCCCCTCAATCTTCTAAATTCTAGCGAGTACAAGCCGAGTACAAAGATCAGAGAGCCACAACTTGCCTCAGTAGCCATCAGTTAGAGACTGTAAACATTCACACAAGTTTCTATTTCTTGGTTACAATCAGCTGACATTTCTCAGGCAGGAGATGGGAGCTGATGGTTGGCTGATAAAGTAGCTAATTCAGCTGTGATATTTCCCACTGTACAGTGGACAAATGTCTATCATAGTCTAAGCCTGGAACAATGGTTGAATGAGCACTGCTGACAACAGAGTGGATATTGCCCTTGTGCTTCAATCCTCTCTAACCAGGAGCACAAGAACTGTAAACGTTAGAAATATTCAGCCGTTTGAGCAGTATCTGTGGAAAGGGAAAGAAGTGAGTTCATGTTTTATGTTGTCAGATTCAAAGAAAGGATCTTTGACAATAGACAATAGACAATAGGTGCAGGAGTTGGCCATTCAGCCCCTCCAGCCAACACTCAACATTTATTAACAAGACAAAGTCCACATACAAACAAGATATACAAATCACACAGCAGCTGTTAGCATCACATCAGATCATCCTAGAGTTCTGTCACAGAAGCATCACATTCACAGGCACCCACGCAAGCTCATCATATTTAATCCAACTTAATATATAATCACCCGTTATGTTAAACCTTCACTTGTATGTCACTAGAATAACTTATTTTGTCATTGATGGCCACTATGTATGTACTTATACACAGTCACACACATGTCTGTACATATGGTTCCAAATACACGTATACAATACCAATCGAATTCCTCCCCTCCACTGGGGCTATGGAGAAATCGTGTCCTTAATCAGTCTTGGCAGTTGTAGTAATACCGGTGTCCACATAATGTTGAAAGCATCCGTCCTTAACTGGAGTTTAGCTGTTATACTTTCCATCATATATACACTTTTCAATCTTTCCCTCCACTGTTGAACATTTGGTGACTTTACATTTCTCCATGACTCTGTAATCATCTTCTTTGCAATCAACAGCAACAGCCCAAGCAAGCATGTGTGACACGCTAGAATTTAGAAAATTGAGGGGGATATTATAGAAACTTACAACATTCTTAAGGGGTTGGACAGGCTAGCTGCAGGAAAATTGTTCCCGATGTTGGGGAAGTCCAGAACAAGGGGTCACAGTTTAAGGATAAGGGGGAAATCTTTTAGGACCGAGATGAGAAAATCATTTTTTACACAGAGAGTGGTGAATCTGTGGAATTCTCTGCCACAGAAGGTAGTTGAGGCCACAGTTCATTGGCTATATTTAAGAGGGAGTTAGATATGGCCATTGTGGCTAAAGGGATCAGGGGGTATGGAGAGAAGGCAGGGATGGGATACTGAGTTGGATGATCAGCCATGATCAGATTGAATGGTGGTGCAGGCTCGAAGGGCCGAATGGCCTCTACTCCTGCACCTATTTTCTATGTTTCTATGTTTCTATGTTTTGGTATCTATATTTTCTGGAGTCTCTCCTAGTATGAAGCATGCCGGCTCCAGAGGTAGATCCACCCCCAAGATTAGCTTGATCTCCGCCTGAATGTCTCTCCAATATTGATACAATTTGGGACAATCCCACAAAATATGTGTATGATCACCAATCTTCCCGCTTTGTCTCCAGCATAAATCTGAGATGTTGCTGTATCTTGCTAACATAAGAGGAGTCTGAAATACTTTCATTCTAGTTTTCCATTCAAACTCCCTCCAGGCGGGGCTGTTTAGACATAGAAACATAGAAAATAGGTGCAGGAGTAGTGGCCATTCGGCCCTTCGAGCCTGCACCGCCATTCAATATGATCATGGCTGATCATCCAACTCAGTATCCTGTACCTGCCTTCTCTCCATACCCCCTGATCCCTTTAGCTACAAGGGCCACATCTAACTCCCTCTTAAATATAGCCAATGAACTGTGTGGCCTCAACTACCTTCTGCGGGAGAGAATTCCACAGATTCACCACTCTCTGTGTGAAAAAAGTTTTCCTCATCTCGGTCCTAAAAGATTTCCCCCTTATCCTTAAACTGTGACCCCTTGTTCTGGACTTCCCCAATATCGGGAACAATCTTCCTGTATCTAGCCTGTCCAACCCCTTAAGAATTTTGTAAGTTTCTATAAGAAACTTGTTTGTTAACGTATGACCCAAAAGACATGTCTTTTCCCACATTTCACCAGTAATAATATGTGAAATGTGAAATAGGTTGCTTCATCAAATACAACACCTGTACAACTAGAGATTTATTGACAGAGTCATCTATTTACCTTGTTGCTTTGTGTTCCTAGTCACATATGTATATTCAGTAACATGGCTCATGTCAGGTACTGGGGTCACATTGGTTTCTGGAAAATAAATATTTTATTTTCTGATTAAGACTTTAATTTGGTTTGATTTTAAACAAGTAACAATCCAGTGTTTAAACTGTACCCCATTAATAATGAGATCCACCAGAATGACCAGGAACATGACTTCAGATGTACGTCAGATACATTTAATTGTGGGATAAGACCTTGTGTATAAAATCAGAGTCCATGGAAACACAGTGTTCCCTAAATTATGACCACGTTAGGATGGTACACAAGGCAAAGTTTTCACTTGAAGTTTGAACCACCAAAGTGCAGTGGAGATACATACCTTGGTCTCCTGGTTTCCTGGCCCATATTTATCCCTGTTTGTTAACGTATGAACAAAAGACATGTCTTTTCCCACATTTCATCAGTAATAATAATATTCATTTCCAATTCCCATTTCTGTTTCGTTTCTAACGTGTTTCCTTTTACATAATCTTGAAGTCCTTTATATAAATCCTGGTTCAACCAGATGAGTGTTTGAGTACACAGCGGCATGCAGTAAAACATGACATAGATCAGGTCAACTAATACTGACTGGTCTACAGTAAGATCAGTAACAGAGGGAGGGATATGGGTGGAAGTGGAGCAAGAACATAAAAGGAAAACTCTGTAATTGGAAGGGGTGGGAAATGAGTTGAAAGAGGAAGGGAAGAGAATAGGATCACTGGGTGGTGGGATAAATGCGTGCACAATGAAGGGGGGGGGGGAGAAGTGGTGTTCAGGAAGTGTTATTTGAAATTTGAGAATTCATTGATCATAACAGAGTTAGACAACTCAAACTGGAAGAAAATATTCCACTCAAATGTCAGGACCAATAAGCGACATCAAAACTCAATCATGACTCTAAGTATGAAGAACAAACCCTTATCACTTACTATTGTCCTTCTGATAGTACGGGACAAAAAGCCGGAGCAGGTCTTGATCAAACAAAACACATCTCCAGTTCCCTCTGCCTCTCTCAGCTTTCTGAATAACCAGACTCAGAGATTTCTCTTCCACAGTCAGTGCCTTTTCTCCAACACGTTTGCCATCGCCATTGATCCAAACCAGTCTCATTGACCCAATGACGTGAGACACAGAGCAGGTCAGGGTAACGTTGTCTCCCTCAGTCACTGCATCAGACGGTTCAGCTGTGACTGTGGAAACAAGCAGGTTGTTTACATTTTAAACAATAAGTTCATCAGTAAACTCAGTGGCAACATTCTGACTCCTACCTTTCACTGTGATTAGATCAATGGTGAGAAATAGATGTGATTCCAGATAACAGGCGTAAACTCCGGCATCTTGAAATACAACGGGGACAATCCTCACATTGAAATCCTTGCCATCGTAGAGTTTCCCTGAGGTCACCAGTCGATTCCCGAAGTTGGTCCCTTTGACATTGATGATGGTGGGCTGAGAACGTGCTGCAGATGCTATTACTTTCAGCGGTTGAAGGTGACGAGGTGACCAGGTCCACTCAGCACTGGAATAGTCATCACCATCACTATTACTATAACAAACCAGGTGAAGTTCACTGTGACCGGTGCTGGAGCGGTAAAGTGTGTATCTCCAATTATATAAATCTGTATCAGAGAGACAGAGGATAACTCCTTTCAGTATTACAGTTACTGTACCATACACAGATTCTCAACCGTATTCTTATAAACATTTGTGGTGTTTTGTTCAACTGATCAAGTTTCAAATGTAACATCTTTCATGAATGCCGCACTAAACTCATCAGATCTTTATAAAATACAATGTGCTGTACGGCAGTAAGTTGCAGTGAAGTTTGGATATTCCACTCTACATTTCAACATGAGGTTGGCCCCCACACCCGGACTGTCCGGGAATGTCCCGGGATGGAATGAAACCTCCCGGAGACTCCCGAGAGCGGTGTGGGAGGTGAATGTCTCTGTCAGTCTGCAGGAGGTGGTTCAGGTTCAGGTTCAGGTTCAGGTTCGGGTTCGGGTTCGGGTTCGGGTTCGGGTTCGGGTTCGGGTTCAGGTTCAGGTTCAGCTTCGGGTTCGGGTTCGGGTTCAGGTTCGGGTTCGGGTTCAGGTTCAGGTTCGGGTTCAGGTTCAGGTTCAGGTTCAGGTTCGGGTTCGGGTTCAGGTTCAGGTTCGGGTTCAGGTTCGGGTTCGGGTTCAGGTTCAGGTTCGGGTTCAGGTTCGGGTTCGGGTTCGGGTTCGGGTTCAGGTTCAGGTTCGGGTTCAGGTTCAGGTTCGGGTTCAGGTTCAGGTTCAGGCTGTGGACAGAAGCAGCCCAGAGGATGCCTGCACGGGGACTGACCCAGACATGTTGGCACTTCAAGTGGATCGGCTCATTCCCATTATTCCCACCATCCCTCTCCCATTCACACCCATTGATTCCCTGTCCTTCCCTGTTCCCGGGTCCTGCTCCCAGCTGAATGCTGATCCCAAGCCCGAGTCTGCAGCAGCTGGAATCACTTCAAGCAACACCAGACTCGGAGAGAAGGGTCAGTGTGGGGAGAGGGGATGGATTGTTATTCAGTGTTGATGTGTGGGTCGGGACCCCCAGTGTGAGTGTGAGCAGCTAGTTCTGGTGACTGCACTTTCTATCTGACACTTTGACGTGAGTCTTGTATCAGTATCTCAGTCTCAGATACCAGAGCATTGATGGCAAGATGAGTCCTGTATCTCAGTCTCAGATACTGGAGCATTGATGGCAAGATGAGCCCTGTATCTGTATCTCAGTCTCAGATACTGGAGCATTGATGGCAAGATGAGCCCTGTATCTGTATCTCAGTCTCAGATACTGGAGCATTGATGACAAGATGAGCCCTGTATCTCAGTCTCAGATACTGGAGCATCGATAGCAAGATGAGTCCTGTATCAGTATCTCGGTCTCAGATACTGGAGCATTGATGACAAGATGAGTCCTGTATCTCAGTCTCAGATACTGGAGCATTGATGACAAGATAAACTGACAAAATACTTTACTGAACAATGGTTACAGAAAGACATCCCCCTCCTGTGCTGTGTGTGTCTGTCACACAGAGACAAGCAGGCAGCTGCTCCACACAGAGACTTTCTGGAAACTTCTCCCTGATCATTGCAGCATTTTATACTGGAGAGCAGTTGGTCACGGCCACAGTTCTTCACAGAGCGCACATATAATATTACAAGAAGCACCGTGATACAAGTGTCTACTTGATACCCAATGGGAGGTGTACACACTCACCGTTGTTTACAGTAAAACCTGTGTTACTTGTGTGAAGAATGTTTCCGTTTTCCCGCACTTCACACACATACAGCTTCCCATCCTCCACTGTAACGTGTCGAACCATCAGATAGACCGTGTTATCCAGGCGGATCTGATCAGTGTTGCTCCTGTTCTGCTGGGATGAGTCCATGGGTCTCCAGTGAAGACTGACTGTATCTGAGAGTCTGGAGATGGTGCAGCTGAGTGTAACGTCACTGCCCAGCAGAGGCTTCTGTGGACTTGCCTCAACTGTGAAAAACAGATCAATGAGATTCAGAGTGAGTCTACACGTCTGGACTACACGTCTTCCCACCCTGCCCCCTGTAAAGACTCCATCCCTTACTCCCAATTCCTCCGCCTACGCCGCATCTGTACCCAGGATGAGACATTTCATACCAGGGCATCGGAAATGTCCTCGTTCTTCAGGGAACGGGGATTCCCCTCCGCCACCATAGATGAGGCTCACACCAGGGTCTCATCCATACCCCGCAACACTGCTCTCTCTCCCCATCCCCGCACACGCAACAAGGGCAGAGTCCCTCTGGTCCTCACCTTTCACCCCACCAGCCGGCAAATACAACACATAATCCTCCGCCATTTCCGCCACCTCCAACGTGACCCCACCACTCGCCACATCTTCCCATCTCCCCCCATGTCTGCCTTCCGCAAAGACCGCTCCCTCCGCAACTCCCTCGTCAATTCTTCCCTTCCCTCCCGCACCACCCCCTCCCCGGGCACTTTCCGTTGCAACCGCAAGAAATGCAACACCTGTCCCTTCACCTCCCCCCTCGACTCCATTCAAGGTCCCAAGCAGTCGTTCCAGGTGCGACAAAGGTTCACCTGCATCTCCTCCAACCTCATCTACTGCATCCGCTGCTCTAGATGTCAGCTAATTTACATCGGTGAGACCAAGCGTAGGTTGGGCGACCGTTTCGTCGCCGAACACCTCCGCTCAGTCCGCCTCAACCTACATGACCTCCCGGTGGCTCAGCACTTCAACTCCCCCTCCCATTCCCAATCCGACCTCTCTGTCCTGGGTCTCCTCCATTGCCAGAGTGAGCAACAGCGGAAATTGGAGGAACAGCACCTCATATTCCGTCTGGGGTCCTTGCGCCCTTATGGCATCAACATTGAATTCCACCAATTTGGCTAGCCTGTGCTGTCCCCTCCCCTTCCTTCACCCTCTAGCTGTCTCCTCCCACCCTCCCATCCGCCCGCCCTCGGGCTCCTCCTCCTCCCTTTTTCCTTCTTTCTTTCCCCACCCCCCATCAGTCTGAAGAAGGGTTTCGGCCCGAAACGTCGCCTATTTCCTTCGCTCCATAGATGCTGCTGCACCCGCTGAGTTCCTCCAGCAATTTTGTGTACCTTCGATATTCCAGCATCTGCAGTTCCCTTTTGAACACTTCAGAGTGAGTAGTGGTTTGTACAAGTCTAGTCCCAGATAGGACAATAACATTCTTGCTTGCTGCAGCACAACAGAATAATGTAGGCATCAATACAGAACAGATCAGTGTGTCCATATACCATAGAATATAGTGTTCACACAACAGGTCGCTCCAGTTTGTGGTCAACACTCCCACCATGTGGTGATCCCCCGCACTGCAGGCCCATCTAGTTTGTGGTCAACACTCCCACCATGTGGTGATCCCCCGCACTGCAGGCCCGTCCAGTTTGTGGTCAACACTCCCACCGTGTGGTGATCCGCCGCACTGCAGGCCCATCCAGTTTGTGGTCAACACTCCCACCATGTGGTGATCCCCCGCACTGCAGGCCCGTCCAGTTTGTGGTCAACATTCCCACCATGTGGTGATCCCCCGCACTGCAGGCCCATCTAGTTTGTGGTCAACACTCCCACCGTTTGGATTAAGAAAGAACTGCAGATGCTGGAAAAATCAAAGGTGGACAAAAATGCTGGAGTAACTCAGCGGGTGAGGCAGCATCTATGGAGAGAAGGAATAGGTGACGTTTCGGGGGGACTCTGCCCTTGTTGCGAGTGCGGGGATGGGGAGAGAGAGCAGTGTTGCGGGGTATGGATGAGACCCTGGTGCGAGCCTCATCTATGGTGGCGGAGGGGAATCCAGGGCATCTGAAATGTCCTCATTCTTCAGGGAACAGGGGTTCCCCTCCGCCACCATAGATGAGGCTCGCACCAGGGTCTCATCCATACCCCGCAACACTGCTCTCTCTCCCCCCATCCCTGCACTCACAATAAGGGCAGAGTCCCTCTGGTCCTCACCTTTCACCCCACCAGCCGGCAAATACAACACATAATCCTCCGCCATTTCCGCCACCTCCAACGTGACCCCACCACTTGCCACATCTTCCCATCTCCCCCCGTGTCTGCCTTCCGCAAAGACCGCTCCCTCCGCAACTCCCTCGTCAATTCTTCCCTTCCCTCCCGCACCACCCCCTCCCCGGGCACTTTCCGTTGCAACCGCAAGAAATGCAACACCTGTCCCTTCACCTCCCCCCTCGACTCCATTTAAGGACCCAAGCAGTCGTTCCAGGTGCGACAAAGGTTCACCTGTATCTCCTCCAACCTCATCTACTGCATCCGCTGCTCTAGATGTCAGCTGATTTACATCGGTGAGACCAAGCGTAGGTTGGGCGATCGTTTCGCCGAACACCTCCGCTCAGTCCGCAATAACCTACCTGAACTCCCGGTGGCTCAGCACTTCAACTCCCCCTCCCATTCCCAATCCGACCTCTCTGTCCTGGGTCTCCTCCATTGCCAGTGTGAGCAACACCGGAAATTGGAGGAACAGCACCTCATATTCCGCTTGGGCAGCCTGCACCCTAGTGGCATGAACATCGAATTTTCCCAATTTTGTTAGCCCTTGCTGTCTCCTCCCCTTCTTTAGCCCTCGGAAACCTCCTCCTCCCTTTTTCCTTCCTTCTACCTGCCACCCCCCATCAGTCTGAAGAAGGGTTTCGGCCCGAAACGTCGCCTATTTCCTTCGCTCCATAGATGCTTCTGCACCCGCTGAGTTTCTCCAGCATTTTTGTCTACCTACCATAGAATATATATATATACACACATAAATAAACAGATAAAGTGCAATAAGCTGTTATAGTTCAGAGTATGTTTGAAGTTGTGTTTAATAGTCTGATGGCTGTGGGGAAGGTGCTATTCCTGAACCTGGATGTTGCAGATTTCAGGCTCCTGTACCTTCTACCTGATGGCAGTGGAGAGATGAGTGTGTGGCCAGGATGGTGTGGGTCCTTGGTGATGCTGCCAGCCTTTTTGAGGCAGCGACTGCGATAGATCCCCTCGATGGGAGGGAGGTCAGAGCCGATGTTGGACTGGGCAGTGTTTACTACTT
The DNA here is from genome assembly GCF_010909765.2 of Amblyraja radiata. Taxonomy (NCBI): domain Eukaryota; kingdom Metazoa; phylum Chordata; class Chondrichthyes; order Rajiformes; family Rajidae; genus Amblyraja; species Amblyraja radiata. Next base: position 13,404,619 of record NC_045991.1, read on the forward strand.
TTTGCAGCCTTTTCCGCTCCTGGATGCTCAAGTTGCCGAACCAAGCCACGATGCAACTGGTCAGCATGCTCTCTACTGTGCACCTGTAGAAGTTAGAGAGAGTCCTCCTTGACAAACCGACTCTCCGTAATCTTCTCAGGAAGTAGAGGCGTTGATGAGCTTTCTTTATAATTGCATCAGTGTTCTGGGACCAGGAGAGATCTTTGGAAAGATGCATGCCCAGGAATTTGAAGCTCTTGACCCTTTCCACCATCGACCCGTTGATATAAACGGGATTGTGGGTCCCCATCCTACCCCTTCCAAAGTCCACAATCAGTTCCTTGGTTTTGCTGGTGTTGAGCGCCAGGTTATTGTGCTGGCACCATATGGACAGTTGCTCGATCTCTCTTCTATACTGTGACTCATCTCCATCTGCACTATGTCCGGCTACACAGTCATGAGTATAGAGTGAGTACAGCAGGGGGCTGAGCATGCAGCCTTGAGGTGTTCCCGTGCTGATTGTTGAGGCTGACACATTTCCACTAATACGTACAGACTGTTTTTGTGAATGAGGAAGTCGAGGATCCAATTGCAGAGGGATGTGCAGAGACCCAGTTCTGTGAGTTTGGTAACCAGCTTGGAGGGGATGATTGTATTAAATGCCGAGCTGTTCACCGTGGGACTGCAGGTGGAACCGGCAACATACAGGCATTGTTGTATTTACACATGCTCTGTTTCAAATATTCACAACCTGTTGAATATGCATCTATTTCCACTCCTTCTAGGTGTATCTGATTGGTCTCAAGAGGTGAACTCTATGGCAGAGCCCATGTTCCACAGGTGATGGATGGACTTCCATCCACCTGGTCACAGGGTAACATTAAGTAGCAGTGTCACCCCGGGACCACTACACGGACACATTGGTTCCATACCACCTTGCTTGCCGCGATCACCTTACCGTGTGCCGGCAAGAAGACCATGGTATTCGCTGTGGCTAGATTCATTGATTTGCTCTTCCCAGTGAAGTCATCAAACTATTATCACCCATCCCTGCTGATCATTACACAATCAATGAACAAAATCACTTCCCCAGCTGTTTGACTTTTCACCGGGTGGAAGAAGTCTCACAATTCCTGCCATCGCTCATCATTCATTATAGGTGACAATATTTACAGAGATTAATTCAACATTATTGATCCTTATCGCATCCACTCACCTTTCATCCCAAATATTTCATATTGTTTCAGGATTTGCTTTCTCGGTTCTGTTTGATTCAAAGTGAAAATTCCCGCCAATTTAAATGTGGGTTTATCAATTGTTAGATCAAGGGTATAGGGATTCACTTTCATCTCCGGGTACAAGTTGCCAGCGGCGTTATCTTTGATCCAAGAGTTCCCCGTTCTTCTAAAAGTCAATTTTCCGATTTCCTTCCCTGAGTGTGGTTTCCATTCCCAGACAACAACAGTGGCTTTCTCAGCATTGTCCGGTCCGTTTAACACAATGTCATCTCCATTATCCAAGAAATACATTCGATTTCTGTTTTCTGTTGCGAATACGAACAATGAAGAATTAACATTTAAAACACATTTTCCCCACCCACCCCATATCTGTAATCATTAATTTTGAACTGAATTTAATTCCAGACAGTTGTGATTTTCCTTGGAAACCCCAGCGAGGCAGTCAGTTTGTGAAGAGATGTGTGTGTGGAATAACCTGGCCTGATTGATGCAGGGATATTTCATCACATGAGTGAGTGAGTGAGTGAGTGAGTGAGTGAGTGAGTGAGTGAGTGAGTGAGTGAGTGAGTGAGTGAGTGAGTGAGTGAGTGAGTGAGTGAGTGAGTGAGTGAGTGAGTGAGTGAGTGAGTGAGTGGGAGGGAGGGAGGTGGGGATAGGGGGTTGTGTTGGGGTTAGTGGAGGAACTACACCTGGTTTTAAAGGGTCTTTGTGGGAGAGTGAAGTGAAGACATTGCGTTTGGTTCTCGGGCTGCGACTGGATCGATAAGTCAAGGGCAGATCCACCCACATGGTCTGTGGTGAGGAGATGTTGGGGAGGATAGTGTGGACAACCGTGTCAAAGGCTGCAGACGCTGAGCGGGATGAGGAGGGAGGGTTTAACTCTGCTACAAGTTCACAGGAGGCCATTTCTGACTTTGATAAGGTCCGTGTCGGTGCAGGAGAAGGAGAGGGAGTTAATGGGATGGGCTCAGAAATGGAGGTCCAGCAAGGATGGGGTGGATTTGTGAAGCAGCAACACATACAGGGATGTGGAATGGAGGTCCAGCTTTATTCACTGATATAACATTATGCCATCAATTGACAGGCTCCAGTGAAGTGACACTTTGATCTGTAGCATTGGGCATTGATGGAAATATGAGAGACTTTGAGAGAAATTGTTTTATTTAGGATTATACAGGGAAAAGGGGTGGAAGTTTGCAACCTTCACGTGGTCCGCCCTATTTCAACTAATGCAATCAACTCGACGTGTACAAACGGAAGATCAAATAGAACCAGTTGTCCAACAACTTTAGGCTGTGCACGCCACACGCAAGAAGAAGAAGATACAGGAAAAAGTAGAATTAATATTCCAGCAGTGGTTGAAGGTTGTTATTGGTCCTTGTGAAATCTGCGGTTAGAATTTTGTTTGGAAATGCCTCTAATGTCTAGTATTTAATACAGTCAAGGTACAACTATATTCCCCTTTCAAACGTCAGGACATCAAAACTCAATCATGACTCTAAGTATGAAGAACAAACCCTTATCACTTACTACTGTCCTTCTGATAGTACGGGACAAAAAGCCGGGGCAGGTCTTGATCAAACAAAACACATCTCCAGTTCCCTCTGCCTCTCTCAGCTTTCTGAATAACCAGACTCAGTGATTTCTCTTCCACAGTCAGTGCCTTTTCTCCAACACGTTTGCCATCGCCATTGATCCAAACCAGTCTCATTGACCCAGTGACGTGAGACACAGAGCAGGTCAGGGTAACGTTGTCTCCCTCAGTCACTGCATCAGACGGTTCAGTTGTGACTGTGGAAACAAGCAGGTTGTTTACATTTTAAACAATAAGTTCATCAGTAAACTCAGTGGCAACATTCTGACTCCTACCTTTCACTGTGATTAGATCAATGGTGAGAAATGGATTTCGTTCCAGATAACAGACGTAAACTCCGGCATCTTGAAACACAACGGGGACAATCCTCACATTGAAATCCTTGCCATCGAAGAGTTTCCCTGAGGTCACCAGTCGATTCACGAAGTTGGTCCCATTGACATTGATGATGATGGGCTGAGAACGTGCTGCAGATGCTATTACTTTCAGCTGTTGTTGGGGATGAGGTGACCAGAACCACTCAGCACGGGAATAGCTACGACCATATCTCCCAGAACAAACCAGGTGAAGTTCACTGTGACCGGTGCTGGAGCGGTAAAGTGTGTATAGCCCATCATATAAATCTGTATCAGAGAGACAGAGGATAACTCCTTTCAGTATTACAGTTACTGTGCCATACACAGATTCTCAACCGTATTCTTATAAACATTCGTGGTGTTTTGTTCAACTGATCAAGTTTCAAATGTAACATCTTTCATGAATGCCGCACTAAACTAATCAGATCTTTATAAAATACAATGTGCTGTACGGCAGTAAGTTGCAGTGAAGTTTGGATATTCCACTCTACATTTCAACATGAGGTTGGCCCCCACACCCGGACTGTCCGGGAATGTCCCGGGATGGAATGAAACCTCCCGGAGACTCCCGAGAGCGGTGTGGGAGGTGAATGTCTCTGTCAGTCTGCAGGAGGTGGTTCAGGTTCAGGTTCAGGTTCGGGTTCAGGTTCGGGTTCGGGTTCGGGTTCGGGTTCGGGTTCGGGTTCGGGTTCAGGTTCGGGTTCGGGTTCGGGTTCAGGTTCGGGTTCGGGTTCAGGTTCGGGTTCAGGTTCAGGTTCGGGTTCAGGTTCGGGTTCAGGTTCGGGTTCAGGTTCGGGTTCAGGTTCGGGTTCAGGTTCAGGTTCGGGTTCAGGTTCGGGTTCAGGTTCAGGTTCGGGTTCAGGTTCAGGTTCGGGTTCAGGTTCGGGTTCGGGTTCGGGTTCGGGTTCGGGTTCGGGTTCGGGTTCGGGTTCGGGTTCAGGTTCAGGTTCAGGTTCCGGTTCCGGTTCGGGTTCGGGTTCGGGTTCGGGTTCGGGTTCAGGTTCAGGTTCAGGGTCAGGTTCGGGTTCGGGTTCGGGTTCGGGTTCGGGTTCGGGTTCGGGTTCGGGTTCGGGTTCGGGTTCAGGTTCAGGTTCAGGTTCGGGTTCGGGTTCGGGTTCAGGTTCAGGTTCAGGCTGTGGACAGAAGCAGCCCAGAGGATGCCTGCACGGGGACTGACCCGGACACGTTGGCACTTCAAGTGGCTCGGCTCATTCCCATTATTCCCACCATCCCTCTCCCATTCACACCCATTGATTCCCTGTCCTTCCCTGTTCCCGGGTCCTGCTCCCAGCTGAATGCTGATCCCAAGCCCGAGTCTGCAGCAGCTGGAATCACTTCAAGCAACACCAGACTCGGAGAGAAGGGTCAGTGTGGGGGAGAGGGGATGAATTGTTGTTCAATGTTGATGTGTGGGTCGGGACCCCCAGTGTGAGTGTGAGCAGCAAATGCTGGTGACTACACTTTCTATCTGACACTTTGATGTGAGTCCTGTATCTGTATCTCAGTCTCAGATACTGGAGCATTGATGACAAGATGAGTCCTGTATCTCAGTCCCAGATACTGGAGCATTGATGACAAGATGAGTCCTGTATCAGTATCTCAGTCTCAGATACTGGAGCATTGATGGCAAGATGAGTCCTGTATCAGTATCTCAGTCTCAGATACTGGAGCATTGATGACAAGATGAGCCCTGTATCTCAGTCTCAGATACAGGAGCATTGATGACAAGATAAACTGACAAAATACTTTACTGAACAATGGTTACAGAAAGACATCCCCCTCCTGTGCTGTGTGTGTGTCTGTCACATAGAGACAAGCAGGCAGCTGCTCCACACAGAGACTTTCTGGAAACTTCTCCCTGATCATTGCAGCATTTTATACTGGAGAGCAGTTGGTCACTGCCACAGTTCTTCACGGAGCGCACACATAATATTACAAGAAGCACCGTGATACAAGTGTCTACTTGATACCCAATGGGAGGTGTGACCACACTTACACTTGTCTACAGTAAAATCTCCGTTACTTGTGTGAAGAATGTTTCCGTTTTGCCACACATCACACACATACAGATTCCCATCCACTGCCACAGTTCTTCACGGAGCGCACATATGATATTACAAGAAGCACCGTGATACAAGTGTCTACTTCTCAATTTGAGAAGGAGAATGTTAAATCGGAAGTGGCAGTGATGCAGTTGAACAAAGGGGACTATGAAGGCATGAGAGGGGAGCTGGCCAAGGTAGACTGGAAAGGGATCCTAGCAGGAATGACGGTGGAACAGCAATGGCAGGAATTTCTGGGCATAATCTGGAAGACGCAGGATCATTTCATTCCAAAAAGGAAGAAAGATTCTAAGGGGAGTAGGAGGCAACCGTGGCTGACAAGAGAAGTTAGGGATAGAATAAAACTAACAGAAAAGATGTATAACACAGCAAAGAGTAGCCGGAAGCCAGAGGATTGGGAAACTTTCATAGGACAACAGAAGGAAACAAAGCGGGCAATACGGGCTGAAAAGATGAAGTACGAGGGGAAGTTGGCCAGGAATATAAAGAAGGACAGTAAAAGCTTCTTTAGATATATTAAGGGGAAAAGAGTAGCAAAGTCAAATGTGGGTCCCTTGAAGGCAGACACGGGTGAAATTATTATGGGCAACAAGGAAATGGCAGAAGAGTTGAATAGGTACTTCGGATCTGTCTTCACTAAGGAAGACACAAACAATCTCCCAGATGTACTGGAGGACAGAGGATCTAAGGGGGGTAGAGGAATTGAAATATATTTTCAATATGCGACAAATGTTATTGAGTAGGCTAATGGGACTGAAGGATAACAAATCCCATGGACCTGATGGTCTGCATCCCAGGGTCCTCAGGGAGGTGGCTCTAGAAATAGTGGATGCATTGGTGATCATTTTCCAATGTTCAATAGATTCAGGATCAGTTCCTGTGGTGTCAAGGGATATGGGGAGAAGGCAGGCACGGGTTATTGATTGGGGACGATCAGCCATGATCACAATGAATGGCGGTGCTGGCTCGAAGGGCCGAATGGCCTCCCCCTGCACCTATTTTCTATGTTTCTATATCCAATGGGAGGTGTTTGCATTCACTGGTGTTTACAGTAAAATCTCCGTTACTTGTGTGAAGAATGTTTCCGTTTTCCCGCACTTCACACACATACAGCTTCCCATCCTCCACTGTAACGTGTCGAACCATCAGAGAGACCGTGTTATCCAGGCGGATCTGATCAGTGTTGCTCCTGTTCTGCTGGGATGAGTGCATGGGTCTCCAGTGAAGACTGACTGTATCTGAGAATCTGGAGATGGTGCAGCTGAGTGTGACGTCACTGCCCAGCAGAGGCCTCTGTGGACTTGCCTCAACTGTGAAAAACAGATCAATGAGATTCAGAGTGAGTAGTGGTTTATACAAGTCTAGTCCCAGATAGGACAATGACATTCTTGCCTGCTGCAGCACAACAGAATATTGTAGGCATCAATACAGAACAGATCAGTGTGTCCATATACCATAGAATATTTATATATACACACATAAATAAACAGATAGTGCAATAAGCTGTTATAGTTCACAGTTTGTTTGAAGTTGTGTTTAATAGTCTGATGGCTGTGGGGAAGATGCTGTTCCTGAACCTGGATGTTACAGATTTCAGGCTCCTGTACCTTCTACCTGATGGCAGTGGAGAGATGAGTGTGTGGCCAGGATGGTGTGGGTCCTTGATGATGCTGCCAGCCTTTTTGAGGCAGCGACTGCGATAGATCCCCTCAATGGAAGGGAGGTCAGAGCTGATGATGGACTGGGCAGTGTTTACTACTTTTTGTAGTCTTTTCCGCTCCTGGACGCTCAAGTTGCCAAACCAAGCCACGATGCAACCGGTCAGCATGCTCTCTACTGTGCACCTGTAGAAGTTAGAGAGAGTCCTCCTTGACATACCGACTCTCCGTAATCTTCTCAGGAAGTAGAGGAGCTGATGTGCTTTCTTTATAATTGCATCAGTGTTCTGGGACCAGGAGAGATCTTTGGAAAGATGCATGCCCAGAAATTTGAAGTTCTTGACCCTTTCAACCATCGACCCATTGATATAAACGGGACTGTGGGTCCCCATCCTACCCCTTCCAAAGTCCACAATCAGTTCCTTGGTTTTTCTGGTGTTGAGGGCCAGGTTATTGTGCTGGCACCATATGGACAGTTGCTCGATCTCTCTTCTGTATTCTGACTCATCCCCATCAGTGATAGTCCCACAACAGTGGTGTTGTCGGCGAACTTGATGATGGAGTTCGCACTGTGACTGGCTACACAGTCATGAGTATAGAGTGAATACAGCAGGGGGCTGAGCACGCAGCCTTGAGGTGCTCCCGTGCTGATTGTTATCGAGGCTGACACATTTCCACCAATACGAACAGACTGTGGTCTGTGGATGAGGAAGTCGAGGGTCCAATTGCAGAGGGATGCGCAGAGACCCAGTTCTGCGAGTTTGGTAACCAGTTTGGAGGGGATGATTGTGTTAAATGCCGAGCTGTAGTCAATGAATAACAGCCTGACATATCAGTTTTTGTTGTCCAAGTGGTCCAGTGCGGAGTGGAGGGCCAGCGAGATCGCATCCACCGTTGATCTGTTGTGGCGGTAAGCGAACTGCAGTGGGTCCAGGTTTTTGTTGAGGTAGGAGTTGATTTGCTCCATGATCAACCTCTCAAAGCACTTCATCACCACCGGCGTAGTGCCACTGGTCGATAGTCATTGAGGCACGATACCTTACTCTTCTTGGGCACCGGTATAATTGATGCCCTTTTAAAGCAGGTGGGGACCTCAGACCTCAGAAGTGAAAGGTTGAAAATGTCCGTAAAAACTCCAGCCAGTTGGTCCGCACAGGTTTTTAGAACACGACCGGGTATACCATCACGTCCAGGCGCTTTCCGAGGGTTCACCCCTCTGAAGGATTTCCAGACGTCGGCCTCTGTGACTGTGACTGAAATACCATCACAGCGAATGGGGGCTCGGGAAGGCACATCAGTATTCTCCCTGTCAAAGCGTGCGTAAAACGCATTGAGCTCGTCAGGGAGTGATGTTTCACTGACATTCGAACTGCCTCCTGATTTTGCCTTGTAGGAGGTGATTGCATTCAGGCCCTTCCACAGCTGCCGAACATCCGTCTCATTCTCCAGCTTGGAGCAGAAGTCCCTTTTGCCCTTTTGATAGGCTTACCAAGGTCGTATCTGGACTTCTTGTAGACCTCTGTATCTCCAGACCTGAATGCCCGGGATCTGGACTTCAGAAGAGTGCGGATCTCATGGTTCATCCAATAACTGGGCTTAAAGCTGACAGCCTAGCTGAAAGTCAGAACAACTTCTCCCCCAGTTCTCTCAGACCCCTGACACGCGTGGCTGGTCACATTGGCACAGTGAAATGCCGTCTGTTCACCGTGGGACTGCAGGTGGAACCGGCAACATACAGGCAGTGTTGTATTTACACATGCTCTGTTTCAAATATTCACAAACTGTTGAATATGCATCTATTTCCACTCCTTCTATGTATATCTGATTGGTCTCAAGAGGTGAACTCTATGACAGAGCCCATGTTCCACAGGTGAAGGATGGACTTCCATCCACCTGGTCACAGGGTAACATTAAGTAGCAGTGTCACCCCGGTACCACTACACGGACACATTGGTTCCATACCACCTTGCTTGCCGCGATCACCTTACCGTGTGCCGGCAAGAAGACCATGGTATTCGCTGTGGCTAGATTCATTGATTTGCTGTTCCCAGTGAAGTCATCAAACTATTATCACCCATCCCTGCTGATCATTACAGAATCAATGAACAAAATCACTTCCCCAGTTGTTTGACTTTTCACCGGGTGGAAGAAGTCTCACAATTCCCGCCATCTCTCATCATTCATTATAGGTGACAATATTTACAGAGATTAATTCAACATTATTGATCCTTATCGCACCCACTCACCTTTCATCCCAAATAGTTCATATTGTTTCAGGATTTGCTTTATCGGTTCTGTTTGAGTCAAAGTGAAAATTCCAGCCCATTTAAATGTGGGTTTATCAATTGTTGATCAAGGGTATAGGTATTCACTTTCATCTCCGGGTACAAGTTGCCAGCGGCGTTATCTTTGCTCCAAGAGTTCTCCGTTCTTCTAAAAGTCAATTTTCCGATTTCCTTCCCTGAGTGTGGTTTCCATTCCCAGACAACAACAGTGTATTTCTCAGCATTGTCCGGTCCGTTTAACACAATGTCATCTCCATTATCCAAGAATATACATCCGTTTCTGTTTTCTGTTGCGAACACGAACAATGAAGAATTAACATTTAAAACACATTTTCCCCACCCACCCCATATCTGTAATCATTAATTTTGAACTGAATTTAATTCCAGACAGTTGTGATCTTCCTTGGAAACCCCAGCGAGGAAGTCACGGTTTGTGAAGAGATGTGTGTGTGGAATAACCTGGCCTGATTGATGCAGGGGTATTTCATCACATGAGTGAGTGAGTGAGTGAGTGAGTGAGTGGGGGGGAGGGAGGGAGAGAGGTGGGGATAGGGGGTTGTGTTGGGGTTAGTGGTGGAACTACACCTGGTTTTGAAGGCACTTTGTGGGAGCGTGAAGTGTAGACATTGCGTCTGGTTCTCGGGCTGCGACTGGATCGATAAGTCGAGGGCAGGTCCACCCACATGGACGGTGGTGTGGAGATGTTGGGGAGGATAGTGTGGACAATCGTGTAAAAGGCTGCAGAGGCTGAGCGGGATGAGGAGGGAGAGTTTAACTCTGCAACAAGTTCACAGGAGGCCATTTCTGACTTTGATAAGGACCGTGTCGGTGCAGGAGAAGGAGAGGAAGTTGATGGGATGGGCTCAGAAATGGAGGTCCAGTAAGGGTGGTGTGGATTTGTGAAGCAGCAACACATACAGGGATGTGGAATGGAGGTCCAGCAAGGATGGTGTGGATTTGTGAAGCAGCAACACATACAGGGATGTGGAATGGAGGTCCAGCAAGGATGGTGTGAATTTGTGAAGCAGCAACACATTCATGGATGTGGAATGGAGCTCCAGCATGGATGGTGTGGATTTGTGAGGCAGCAACACATACAGGGATGTGGAATGGAGGTCCAGCAAGGATGGGGTGGATTTGTGAAGCAGCAACACATACAGGGATGTGGAATGGAGGTCCAGCAAGGAGGGTGTGAATTTGTGAGGCAGCAACACATACAGGGATGTGGAGAGGAAAGTGAGATTGACAATAGGGTGCGGGTTTACACGGACAATGATAATTAATGCAAGGTGATTGTGACCGGTGAAGAGAAAGCACTTACTCTGTGTTGAAACTGGTCGAAGCAGGAAAACAAAGAAACCCAACATCAAACCAGCTGGCAAACTGTTGCAGAGAAACCTCTCACCTCATTTTGTACATTCTCTGTTTGGAAACAAGGTGCAGTTTTAGACTAAGGATCAGTAAATTGGTAGTTGGCAAATGTTGTATTGAGAACAACCAGTTTGAAACTCCGGACCCTCGGGCATTTTAGAATTGGCCGCACACAATTACACGGGGAAAATACATTCACTTGGTGGACTCTGCAGCTGGAATATTGTCACTTCAGTAATCTGGGATTTCACCACCATATTCAACTGCTATCGGTTTGCCTTGTCCCAAATCATTCATCTGTACTCCGCCTTTTCTATGTTTGACTCAATTACCTCCGACCACTGGTGAAATGTTCTCAACTAAATCAGACCTCGCTAGTGAGTTAATGAACAGAGAAGGCAACACAATGGCAAGGGACATTCAACATTCTCAAACGGTCCCAGGATGTTGCCGGCGAACGGGAACACAAGTATTCAATTTAGATTGAATAGGAAACGGAGATGAGGAAATACTTTTTCTCACAGAGAGTTGTGAGTCTGTGGAATTCTCTGCCTCAGAGGGCAGTGGAGGCCGGTTCTCTGGATGCTTTCAAGAGAGAGCTAGATAGGGCTCTTAAAGATAGCGGAGTCAGGGGATATGGGGAGAAGGCAGGAACGGGGAACTGATTGTGGATGATCAGCCATGATCACATTGAATGGCGGTGCTGGCTGGAAGGTCCGAATGGCCTCTACTCCTGCACCTGTTGTCTATTGTCTATTGACACCAGTATGAAAATGGCATATGTTGGTCATTTAGCTGTGGGAAATAAAGGAGACAAAACAAAATTAATAAAGTTTGTATGCCCTTGTCAAATCTAAAGTGGATCAAACTGATTGAATGAGTGATAAATCACAGTTTACAGGACATCCAACATTGTTCAGTTCGTGGATACCTGTTAAACCACTCTTTGACATGAAGTGAGACTGCAGTGAGGTCACCTACCTTGTGAGAAGAGACTGATGGTGAACGAGTACAGAGACTGAGTGACAAAGCTCCAAGCACGGCGACACACTGAGAGTCACAGTCTCACACAGTTTCTTTGGAAGGGCAAACACCCTACCTCTTTCTATCCAGCTCAGGATTCACACACCATTTGTGTTGATAATGTTTACGTCAGATTAAACATCATCTTGTAAAAGCTAATTGGATAAACCAAATGGGGAATTTCCTGAGGTCACAAATACATTGGATAAGTTTAGACTTGGAACCTCCTTATATTAAATGCTATTAGTGGGTGGCAAATGTCTAAGATAATGGCAAACGAGGGAATCTGCTGTTTTGTAACGAAGGGAACATGGTCAATATTCACGCCTTGCAGCTGTGTTAGAGCTTTAGCTCAACTTCGTTCAAGTGAGTTTATTGTCATGTGTCCCTGATAGGACAATGACATTCTTGCTTTGCTTCAGCACAACAGAACAGTAGGCATTGACTACAAAACAGATCAGTGTGTCCATCTACCATTATATGTCCATATACCAATATAGCAGTTTAAATCTATATCCAAATGTAGCACATCACGGTGGGTTTAGGGGGTTACAAATGAGGTACATTTGAGAATCAGGATCATACATTATTTTCAAACTTAGTACAATATTGAATACAAAATTTCTCCTGAGCTTTTAATTTAATTCAAGGAGGAACCTGCAGCCAATATTTTCATTAGCATCCAAATAATTCCTGCATCTTGCAGTGTTCTCCAAGTTCAACATCACACAATGCACCAAGACCTTCACAGCCCCTGAGAATAACCCACATAACCATCTTGCAGTGTTCTCCAAGTTCAACATCACAGAGTGCACCAAGACCTTCACAGCCTCTGAGAATAACCCACATAACCACCTTGCAGTGTTCTCCAAGCCCAACATCACACAATGCACCAAGACCTTCACAGCCTCTGTGAATAACCCACATAACCACCTTGCAGTGTTCTCCAAGCCCAACATCACACAATGCACCAAGACCTTCACAGCCTCTGAGAATAACCCACATAACCACCTTGCATTTCTCTAAAACAAATGTCACCATTTGAAGTGGTGATGATCTGTAAAATCATACTGAAGAATGTTTGATGGTCGTGTGATCTTGCACGGAACAGGGGCACTAAATAATTTGCAAAGGAAATGCTGCAGTGAATAGCTAGTTGGCAAGTGTTGTATTGAGCACAGCCACTTTGAAAACCCTGGGCCAGGACCATTTGAGAATTAACCGCACACAATTACACGGGGAAGGACCATTCCTCTGTGGAATCTGCCACTGGAATATTATCACTGCTGTCATCTGGGATTTCACAACCACATTCAGTCGCTTTGCCTTGACTGAAACGACTCATCTGTACGCCGACAGTTTCATTCTTGACCCACTTCCCTCCTGCTTCTCGGTAGAATGGTTTTAACTCATTTGTACCTCACTAGCCAGTCAATTAATTGAGCGAGCGGGCAACAGAACGGCGAGGACGTTGAACATCCTCAATCAGTCCCAGAGGATTGCCGGAGAAATGGGAAAAATAAAATCCACATTAGATTGACCAGAAAGCCCAAATGGGTAAAATGGCAGATGCTGATAATTTAGTTTCATTAAGTTTCTAGTGGAAATAATGGAGACAAAAATACATTGATAAAGTTTCATGTTGGAAGGAAGTGCATATGCTGCTTTATACCGAATATAGACAAGTAACTGGGCGGGACAGGCAGCATCTCTGGAGAGAAGGAATGGTTTCGGGTTAAAGAAGTCTGGATCTGAAGAAGGGTCCCGACCCGAAACATCACCCATTCTTTCTCTCCAGATGCTGCCTGTCCCGCTGAGTTACTCCAGCATTTTGTGTCTCTCTTCATTATTCATTACATTTCTATATCCTTGTAAAATCTAAAGCAGAACAGACTGGTACAGTCTAATAAATGGTTGTAGGAGTCGAATATCACACGTTAGAAATTTAAAACCTTACATAGACTGTATTACTCAAAAACTAAAATAAGTAAACTTTTTCCAAATGTCTCCCCCATCTGTGATAAATGTCTATCCCATGAAGCAACTATAGCACATTCCTTTGTTTTTTGTAGAAAAATCCAAACATTTTGGAATGAAATTTTTGAAATATTTACAAAATTATTTCAAATAAAACTGAAACCGAACGTAGAATTGATTATTTTTGGAGCCATGGAAGGCAGCCCTGAGCTAACTGTGTCCCAAAAGAGCCGACTTAATTACGGTTTAATAATGGGAAAAAAACTCATACTTAAATTCTGGAAAAACGCCCCAACACCAACAATAAATATGTGGATTAAAAATATGTTCGAAACGTTACACCTGGAAGATATGAGATTCCTTCCAGCAGGCAAACCAGACCATTTCCAAAAGCTTTGGTCTCCATTTATCGACTTACTACAAGTATAAGGTGCAACAGAATTCTGAAAATAAATGGTTTCAGGACCTGGTGAGGGGGGAGGAAAATACAAAGTTGGTTTATCCCTTTTAGCTCTTTTTTTAACTTTTAATATATCTTCTGTTTTCTTTTTCTCTTCTTCTATTTCTATGGCTTGCTTCTTAACTCTTTTTCGAACTTTTCATGTCTAAGGGTCTCTTTTGATCACTCTTTCACACACGTACTATCCTATTTAACTCTCTTTACTTTTCTTCTTTTCAAAGTTTAAAATATAAAGTGGTACAGGAAATGTATTATGTTATTCTTGGCATATTATTGTAATGTACACTACTAATAAATAAAATTATATTTAAAAAATTAATAAATTTAAAAAAGAAAGTATTGAACACGGAGTTCCGTTTCTAGATCCCATTTAAACCACACCTTTACCTGAAGTGAACCTGTAGTAAGGTCGCCTACCTTGTGGGAAGAGACTGATGGTGAACGAGTCCAGGGGAAGAGACTGATGGTGAACGAGTCCAGAGACTGGGCAGCAAAGCTCCAAGCACGGTGACACGCTGACTTCCCCAGTCTCACGCTGTGTCTTATGAAACTACAGGACCTTCCTCTTCCTCTTCTACTCAGGGTTCAGACATCACTTCTGTTGAAAGTGTTTGTGTCAGTGTAAAACACATCTTGTCAAACCTTATTCGGCAAAGGAGAATGGGAATTTACTGAGCTCAAACATGCATTGGATGCGTTGATACATGGAACCTCATCTTTCTAAATGGGAAGGGGGAAAAGGGGAAGTACAACGGGATCTGGGGGTCCTTGTTCATCAGTCTATGAAAGTAAGCATGCAGGTACAGCAGGCAGTGAAGAAAGCCAATGGTATGTTGGCCTTCATAACAAGAGGAATCGAATATAGGAGCAAAGAGGTCCTTCTGCAGTTGTACAGGGCCCTAATGAGGCCACACCTGGAGTCCCTCCAGCAGATTGTTTTTGTTTGTTTCAGGGAGAACAAGTCGATGTGTCCAATTTTCAGAAGGTCTTTGAATTTTAAATATGTGGATTAGGCAATATTAAACAGGCATGAATTGAAAATTATTTGGCAGACAGGAAACAGAGAGGAGACTTTGTTAGGGTGGCAGGTGGTGATGAGTGATCCAGCATCAAGCCAGTTCTTGAGTCTGTTATTTTCAATGTTCATCAATGGTATTGACATAATGTTTCTAAGTTTGATGACATGAAACTGAGAGTAAACAGGAGAAGCAAAGAGGATGCAAAGAGGTTTCCAGGTGATGTCAGTCAGTTGAGTTACTTGTCAAATATACGCAGATGCAGCAGAGAGTCATAGAGCTGTAGAGCATGGAAATAGACACATCAACCCAACACGCACATGCTGACCAAGATGTCCAACTGACCCCATCACAATTGGCTGTCCCTGGCCCATGTCTCTCCAAACATGTCTTTGTGCTCTCCTTACCGGAGAAAGGGTTTTTCAGCCACACATGTAATGCAGCCAAGGCTGACCAGACTGATTCCTGGAATGGCAGGACTAATGTGTAAGGAAAGGAGGAGCTGACTGAGCCAGTAGTCACTGGAGTCTGGAAGAGTTAAACATGACCTCTCTAAATTAAACTACATTCAAAGCAGAGCTAGACAGACTCGATACATAAAGATATTTCCAGTGACTGTAGAATCTGGAACAAGGGGTTTTGGACTCAAGATAAGGGGTGAAACATTTAGGGCTGAGACATTTCTTCATTGTGAATATGGTGAGCCATTGAAATTCACCCCACAGAAAATGGTAGATGGCAGGTCACTGAATCTTGTTAAGTAGGGGATAGATTTATTTGACATAAAATGCATCAACATTTATCGGGATAGAATTGGAATATGAGAATGTTTTGAATGATTGAACAGGCTCAAAGTGACAAATAATTCACCCCTGATTCTCTTTTGCATGTTTCAATAGGTTTTGGGATAATTTGATGTTGTCTTTGTCCTTCACAATTCTGATGTTTATTTACACATTGTGAAATTTAGTCAGATAAAAAACAGGAAGTGAAACAGCCCAGAGCTGAGAATAGACGAATCATTGTGGTGAAATTGCAACAGCTCTTCCTGCAGCTTTGACCATTGCTCTGAATGATTCAGGATATGATGTAAAATTCAGAGCAATGGTCAAGGCTGCAGGAAGCATCTATGGAGCGAATGAAATAGGCGACGTTTCGGGCCGAAACCCTTCTTCAGACAGAGGGAGAGAGTGATGGACGAGAGCGATGAGGGAGAGAGAGGGGCAGGGAGAGAGAAGGGGAGAGAGGAGGGAGAGAGAGGGGAGGGGGAGAGAGGAGGGAGAGAGGCGAGAGAGAGGGAGAAGGAGGGAGAAGGAGGGAGGGGATGAGCTACGATGCCCCAGATAGAACAAATAAATACTTTTGACCAGCGATTGATCGCCCGTACACACACTAGTATAGTTCAGAGATACAGCGCGGAACCAGGAGGCAAAAGTCGGGCATCTTGATCCAGGCCCCAAACTCTCGCCCTCCTCTCCCTGCTTCAACTATTCCCTTTTTACTTCAGAGATACAGCGCGGAAACAGGCCCTTCCCCACCAAGTCCGTACTAGCCCGACCAGCGATCGCCCGTTCACACACTAGAAACAAAGACCATAGGTGCAGGAGTAGAGGCCATTCGGCCCTTCGAGCCTGCACCATTCGCCATTCAATATGATCATGGCTGATCATCCAACTCAGTATCCTGTACCTGCCTTCTCTCCATACCCCCTGATCCCTTTAGCCACAAGGGCCACATCTAACTCCCTCGTAAATATAGCCAATGAACTGTGGCATCAACTACCTTCTGTGGCAGAGAATTCTACACATTCACCACTCTCTGGGTGGGAAACAAAATGTTTTTACTTCAGAGCTACAGCGCGGAAACAGGCCCTTCGGCCCCGCCGAGTCCGTGCCGACCAGCAATCATCGCATACTAACACTATCCTACACACGCATACACACACACACACACACATACACACACACACACACACACACACACACACACACACACACACACACACACACACACACACACACACACACACACACACACACACACACACACACACACACACACACACACACACACACACACACACACACACACACACACACACACACACACACACACACACACACTGGGGGACAATTTACAATCTTTACCAGAACGCAATTAACCTACAACCCCGCATGTACGCCTTTGGAGAGGAGAGGAGAGGGGAGGAGGGAAGAGGAGAGGGGAGGAGAGGGGAAGGGAGGGGAGTGGAGGGAGGGGAGAGGAGAGGAGAGGAGAGGGGAGGGGAGGGGGGGAGGCGAGGAAGGGGACGGGGAGGGGAGGGGAGGGGAGGGGAGGGGAGGGTGCAGGGGAGGGGAGGGGAGGGGAGGGAGGGGGAGGGGGAGGGAGGGGAGGGAGGGGAGGGGAGGCGTGGGGAGGGGAGGGGAGGAGAGGAGAGGAGGGAGGGGAAGAGGAGAGGAGCGGAGCGGAGAGGTAGCGAGTCGAGCGGAGCGGAGAGGGAGGAAGAGAGCGGCGAGGAAGAGGAGAGGAGAGGAGGAGAGGAGAGGAGAGGAGAGGTGGAGAGGGAGAGGGAGGGAGGAGGAGGGAGGAGAGGCGAGGAGAGGATGAGAGGAGACGGAGAGGAGAGGAGAGGAGGAGGAGAGGAGAGGGACGTGGAGAGGAGCGGAGAGGAGAGAGAGGAGAGGAGAGGAGGGAGGAGAGTGAGGGAGAGGAGCGGATGAGGAGAGGAATGGAGGAGAGGAGATGAAGACGAGGAGAGGAGAGGAGAGGAGAGGGAGGAGAGAGAGGAGACGAGGAGGATGGAGGAGGAGAGGAGAGGCGAGGGAGAGGAGAGGAGAGGAGAGGAGAGGAGAGGAGAGGCGAGGCGAGGAGAGGAGAGGAGAGGAGAGGAGAGGAGAGAGGAGAGGAGAGGAGAGGAGAGGAGAGGAGAGGGAGAGGAGAGGAGAGGAGAGGAGAGGAGAGGAGTGGGAGAGGAGAGGAGAGGAGAGGAGAGGAGAGGAGAGGAGAGGAGAGGAGAGGAGAGGAGAGGAGAGGAGAGGAGAGGGATGAAAATTCTGCAGAATGAGAAGGGGATGAATATTCTGCAGCGTGACTTTAGAGAGCTCTGAAAAATGCTGAAAAGCAGGACCTCCAGGGTTGTTATCTCCGGTTTGCTTCCAGTTCCTCGTGCTGGCGAGAGCAGGAACAGGGAGATACGGGACCTGAACGTGTGGTTGAGGAACTGGTGCACGGGGCAGGGATTTAGATTCTTAGATCACTGGGATCTGTTTTGGGGTAAGGGGGAACTGTACAAAAGGGACGGATTGCATCTTAACAGTTGTGGGACCAGCATTCTGGCAGGCAGGGTTGCCACTGCTACACGGGTGGTTTTAAACTGAATAAGGGGGGTGGGGTGTCGAATGGGATAGTGGAGGATGGAGTTAAAGGGAAAGGGCTTCTTAAATGTGTGAGCGTAGAGACAGAGGGGTGTAAAATGACGGTAGAAGCAATAGGTAGCAAGGTGAAAAGTAAAAGTGGCAGGCCGGCAAATCCAGGGCAAAAATCAAAAAGGGCCACTCTTCAGCATAATAGTATAAGGGGTAAGAGTGTTGTAAAAACAAGCCTGAAGGCTTTGTGTCTCAATGCAAGGAGCATTCGTAATAAGGTGGATGAGTTGAATGTGCTGATAGCTATTAACGACTATGATATAGTTGGGATCACGGAGACATGGCTCCAGGGTGACCAAGGCAGGGAGCTGAACATCCAGGGATATTCAATATTCAGGAGGGATAGACAGAAAGGGAAAGGAGGTGGGGTAGCGTTGCTGGTTAGAGAGCAGATTAACGCAATATAAAGGAAGGACATTAGCTTTGAGGATGTGGAATCGATATGGGTAGAGCTGCGAAACACTAAGGGGCATAAAACACTAGTGGGAGTTGTGTACAGGCCACCTAACAGTGGTAGTGGAGTTGGGGATGGCATCAAACAGGAAATTAGAAATGCGTGCAACAAAGGTAAAACGGTTATAATGGGTGACTTCAATCTACATATAGATTGGGTGAATCAAATTGGCAGGGGTGCTGAGGAAGAGGATTTCTTGGAATGTATGCGGGATAGTTTTCTAAACCAACATGTAGAGGAACCAACGAGAGAGCAGGCTATTCTAGACTGGGTATTGAGTAATGAGGAAGGGTTAGTTAGCAGTCTTGTTGTGCGTGGCCCCTTGGGCAAGAGTGACCATAATATGGTTGAGTTCTTCATTAGGATGCAGAGTGACATCGTTAATTCAGAAACAAGGGTCCTGAACTTAAAGAAAGGTAACTTTGAGGGTATGAGGTGAATTGGCCAAGATAGACTGGCGATTGATTCTTAATGGGTTGACGGTGGATATGCAATGGAAGGCATTTAAAGACTGCATGGATGAACTACAACAATTGTTCATCCCAGTTTGGCAAAAAAATAAATCAGGGAAGGTAGTGCATCCGTGGATAACAAGGGAAATCAGGGATAGTATCAAAACAAAAGATGAAGCGTACAAATTAGCCAGAAAAAGCAGCCTACCAGAGGACTGGGATAAATTCAGAGACCATCAGAGGAGGACAAAGGGCTTAATTTGGAAAGGGAAAATAGATTATGAAAGAAAACTGTCAGGGAACATAAAAACTGACTGCAAAAGCTGTTATAGATATGTGAAGAGAAAAAGATTAGTTAAAACAAATGTAGGTCCCTTGCAGTCAGAAACGGGTGAGTTGATCATGGGGAACAAGGACATGGCAGACCAATTGAATAACTACTTTGGTTCTGTCTTCACTAAGGAAGACATAAATAATCTGCCGGAAATAGCAGGGGACCGACGGTCAAATGAGATGGAGGAACTGAGTGAAATCCAGGTTAGCCGGGAAGTGGTGTTGGGTAAATTGAATGGATTAAAGGCCGATAAATCCCCAGGGCCAGATAGGCTGCATCCTAGAGTACTTAAGGAAGTAGCCCCAGAAATAGTGGATGCATTAGTGATAATTTTTCAAAACTCTTTAGATGCTGGAGTAGTTCCTGAGGATTGGAGGGTAGCTAATGTAACACCACTTTTTAAAAAGGGAGGGAGAGAGAAAACGGGGAATTACAGACCAGTTAGTCTAACGTCGGTAGTGGGGAAACTGCTAGAATCAGTTATTAAAGATGGGATAGCAGCACATTTAGAAAGTGGTGAATCATTGGACAAAGTCAGCATGGATTTATGAAAGGTAAATCATGTCTGACGAATCTTATAGAATTTTTCGAGGATGTAACTAGTAGAGTGCATAGGGGAGAACCAGTGGATGTGTTATATCTGGACTTTCAGAAGGCTTTCGACAAGGTCCCACATAAGAGATTAGTATACAAACTTAAAGCACACGGTATTGGGGGTTCAGTATTGATGTGGATAGAGAACTGGCTGGCAGACAGGAAGCAAAGAGTAGGAGTAAACGGGTCCTTTTCACAATGGCAGGCAGTGACTAGTGGGGTACCACAAGGCTCAGTGCTGGGACCCCAGCTATTTACAATATATATTAATGATTTGGACGAGGGAATTGAATGCATCATCTCCAAGTTTGCGGATGACACGAAGCTGGGGGGGCAGTGTTAGCTGTGAGGAGGATGCTAGGAGGCTGCAAGGTGACTTGGATAGGCTGGGTGAGTGGGCAAATGCATGGCAGATGCAGTATAATGTGGATAAATGTGAGGTTATCCACATTGGTGGCAAAAACAGGAAAGTAGATTATTATCTGAATGGTGGCCGATTAGGAAAGGGGGAGATGCAACGAGACCTGGGTGTCATGGTACACCAGTCATTAAAAGTAGGCATGCAGGTGCAGCAGGCAGTGAAGAAGGCGAATGGTATGTTAGCATTCATAGCAAAAGGATTTGAGTATAGGAGCAGGAAGGTTCTACTGCAGTTGTACAGGGTCTTGGTGAGACCACACCTGGAGTATTGCGTACAGTTTTGGTCTCCTAATCTGAGGAAAGACATTCTTGCCATAGAGGGAGTATAGAGAAGGTTCACAAGACTGATTCCTGGGATGTCAGGACTTTCATATGAAGAAAGATTGGATAGACTCGGTTTGTACTCGCTAGAATTTAGAAGATTGAGGGGGGATCTTATAGAAACGTACAAAATTCTTAAGGGGTTGGGCAGGCTAGATGCAGGAAGATTGTTCCCGATGTTGGGGAAGTCCAGAACGAGGGGTCACAGTTTAAGGATAAAGGGGAAATCTTTTAGGACCGAGATGAGGAAAACTTTTTTCACACAGATAGTGGTGAATCTGTGGAATTCTCTCCCGCAGAAGGTATTTAAGAAGGAGTTAGATGTGGCCCTTGTGGCTAAAGGGATCAGGGGGTATGGAGAGAAGGCAGGTACAGGATACTGAGTTGGATGATCAGCCATGATCATATTGAATGGCGGTGCAGGCTCGAAGGGCCGAATGGCCTACTCCTGCACCTATTTTCTATGTTTCTATGTTTCTATATAGATAGGGCATGTTGGTCGATGTGGGACTAGTGTAATTGGGCATGTAGATCGGGGTGGGCTTGTGTAAATGGGGCATGTTGGTCGGGATAGGAATTGGGTAGATGGGGCATGTTGGTTGGGGTGGGACTAGTGTAGATGGGGCATGTTGGCTGCTGTGGGACTAGTGTAGATGGGGCATGTTGGTCGGGGTGGAACTAATGTATGGGGCATGTTGATCTATGTGGGAATAGTGTTGATGGGGCATGTTGGTCGGGGTGGGATCAGTGTAGATGGGGCATGTTGGTCGGGGTGGAACTAGTGAATGGGGCATGTTGATCTAGGTGGGAATAGTGTAGATGGGGCATGTTGGTCGGGGTGTGATTAGTATAGATGGGGCATGTTGGTCGGGGTGGGACTAGTGTGGATGGGGCATGTTGGTCGGTGGTGGGACTAGTGTAGATGGGGCATGTTGGTCCGTGTGGGACGAGTGTAGATGGGGCATGTTTGTCGGTGTGGGACTAGTGTGCATGTGGCATATTTGTCGGGGTGGGACTAGTGTAGATGGGGCATGTTGGCTGGTGTGGGATTAGATATAGATATAGATAGATATGCCATTTATTGTCACTATACATGTACAATGAGATTAAAAGCAGCTCGTACTCAGTGCATACATATAATTTAGTACAAAAAACAAGAAACAGAAAACAAAACAAAGGGGGGGGGATAGGTGCACAATTCTGCGGCGCTATATACATATCTATAAAGGCAAAATGGTGAAGGATGAATAGGTAGTATTCTTAGGCAGATGTTTAAAAATTATATTAAAATATATTTTTTTAAAATATATATATATATATAAAATTACAGTTACAATACACATTACAGTTCCAAATTTCAGTACGTGGATAGAATAGATGGAAGTCCGGGTGTTGGGCTGTGAAGTTAGTGCATGTGTGAGTTAAGAGTAGTTATGACTTTCGGAAAACAACTGTTCCTGAGTCTATTTGTCCTAGTTTTGATGCACCTATAGCGCCTTCCAGAGGGCAGCAGGTCGAACAGTCCAAACGCAGGATGGGAGCTGTCCTTGATGATATTCTTTGCCCTGCTAAGGCAGCGGGAGGTGTAAATGTCCATCAGGGAGGGGAGAGGGCAACCAATGATCTTCTGTGCTGTCCTAGTTACCCTCTGAAGCCTCTCCCTGTCTGCCATGGTGCAGCTGCCGTACCATGCTGTAATGCAGTATGTCAGCAGGCTCTCGATGGACGAGCGGTAGAAGGTCAGCAGCAGGTTAGAGTCCAGGTTGTGCTTCCTGAGAACCCTCAGGAAGTGCAGCCGCTGCTGAGCCTTCTTGATGACCGCTGTCGTGTTGTCTGTCCAGGAGATGTCAGCAGAGATAAGGACGCCGAGAAACCGGAAGGTGTTGACCCTCTCCACACACTCGCCGTTGATATGTAGGGGGACTAAGTCGGTGCTGTGCCTCCTGAAGTCGACAATGAGCTCTTTTGTTTTCCTGGTGTTCAGAGCCAGATTGTTTTCTGAGCACCAGGTTGTCAACTTCAGGACCCTCTCTGTAGGCTGCCTCGTCTCCCTTTGAAATAAGTCCGACTACAGTAGTGTCGTCAGCAAATTTGACGATGCGGTTGTTGTTGTGGGCCGGACTACAGTCGTGGGTGTAGAGACAGTATAGGAGGGGGCTTAGCACACAGCCCTGTGGGGAGCCGGTACTCAACATGCGAGTGGAGGAGAGGTGGGGGCCGAGTCTCACAGTCTGGGGCCGGTTGGTGAGGAAATCTTTTATCCAGGCACATGTGAGAGTGGGGAGGCCGAGAGTGACCAATTTATCAATGAGAATGTCCGGAATGATTGTGTTGAAAGCTGAGCTATAATCCACAAAGAGCATCCGGACGTAGCTCTGCCCCTGCTCCAGATGGCTCAGCACAGAGTGGAGAGCTACGGTGATGGCGTCTTCCGTGGATCTATTTTGGCGATAGGCGAATTGGTGGGGGTCGAAGTCTGGTGGTAGATAGTCCTTGATGTGCTGGAGGACCAATCTCTCGAAGCACTTTGTGATTACCGGAGTGAGGGCCACGGGACGGTAATCATTTAGGCTGGTGATGGGAGACTTCTTCGGCACTGGGACGATTGTGGCTGATTTTAGGTAGGACGGGATAACTGCCTGGTCCAGGGAGAGGTTGAAGATTCTGGTGAAGATGACAGTGAGCTGGTGGGCACACGCTTTGAGCACCTTACCAGGTACTCCATCTGGGCCGGTAGCCTTCTTGGGGTTCACTGCCAGGAGCACCCGTCTGACATCGTGCTCCCTGACAGTGAGTGGAGTAGTACAGGAGCCAGGTGAGGGTGGGAGCAGGGCTGTAGCAGGTGAGTGCTGCTGTTGTGATGTTTCAAAGCGGGAGAAGAAGCAATTTAGCTTTTCTGCCAGCGGCACACTCAGGTCTTCTGACTTTGTGGCATAGCCTCTGTAGTTTGTGATGTCTTGTATGCCCCGCCATACCTCCCGTGTATTATTGCTGGACAAGTGGGACTCTATGCCCCTCTTATGGTCCGCCTTGGCTTTTTTAATTCCACTGTTCAGATCGGCTCGAGCAGCCCTGTACAGAGCTCTGTCACCTGACCTGAAGGCAGCATCGCGGGCTCTGAGGAGTGTGCGGACCTGGCTGGACATTCAGGGTTTCTGGTTTGGGAAAACCCGAATGTTTTTGTCCACAGTCACGTTTCGGATGCAGAACTTGATATAGTCCAGCACCGTTTCTGTGAATGTTTCCAGATCCTGGTGTTCGAATATGTCCCAGTTTGTCTGTGTAAAGCAGTCCTGTAGTTTGGAGAGTGCATTTTCAGGCCAGGTTGTAACAGACTTTATGGTGGGCCTGGCACTGCGTCTGAGGGGGGGTGTAGGCTGGGGAGAGCAGGAGGGAGAGATGATCTGACTGGCCGAGTTGGGGGAGGGGGATGGCTCTATACGCGTGCTTGATATTGGTGTAGACATGATCCAGCGTGTTCACCCCTCTAGCAGAACACTTGACATGTTGATAAAATGTCGGCAGTACAGTCTTCAAGTTGGCCTTATTAAAGTCCCCTGCAATTATGTGAACACCTTCGGGGTGGGCCCGCTGCTGTTCATTAATGGTGTTCAGCAGGAGAGAGAGCGCCGTGTTTACATTGGCGTCAGGTGGAATATACACAGCCGTGACAATCACTACTGTTTGTTCTCTCGGTAGAAAACAAGGCCGGCATCTTACAGACATGTACTCGAGGTCAGGGGAACAATGATTGTCTATGATTATCCCGTTGTTGCACCAATTCTCATGCACGTATATACAGAGGCCCCCTCCCCTGCTCTTACCGGAGTCCATAGTCCTGTATGAGAGAGGGGGAGAGAGAGAGGGGGGGGGAGAGACAGGGAGGGAGGGAAGGAGGGAGAGACAGATGGAGAGAGAGAGAATGAGGGAGAGAGGGAGGAAGAGGGGAGATGGAGATGCAGGGGGAGGGAGAGAGAGAGAGAGAGAGATAGAGAGGGAGGGAGAGATAGAGTGAGGGAGAGAGAGAGAGGGAGAGAGAGGGAGAGAGAGAGAGAGGGAGAGAGAGAGGGAGGGAAAGAGATGGGAGAGAGAGGGAGAGAGAGAGAGGGAGAGAGAGGGAGAGAGAGAGAGAGAGAGAGAGAGAGAGAGAGAGAGGGGGGAAGACTGAGGCCTGAGGTCTAGTATAGGCCTGACGAGCCTTAGGGACACGTCCTGGGCTAGTACATGGCCTAATTGCCCTAACCCTAACACTGACCCTAATGCACAGGCTCAAAGCCTACGAACTAGGCCAGGAACAAGGCTTTGCGGCCTACAAATCTAGACACAGACAACTAGGCCGAGAACCAGGCTTTTCAGGCCAGAAATACAAGACACAAGCTCAAAGCCTTTGAGCTAGGCCGGGAATGAGACTTGCTCTCCCTCCCCCTCTGAGGGACACCACACCAGGCAGGCAGGGTGGTGAATCTGTGGAATTCTCTGCCTGTGCCACAGAAGGTAGCCGAGGCCAGTTCATTGTCTATATTTAACAGGGAGTTAGATGTGGCCGGCCCTTCCTTGTGGCTAAAGGGATCAGGGGGTATGGATGGAGAGAAGGCAGGTACAGGATACTGAGTTGGATGATCAGCCATGATCATATTGAATGGCGAATGGTGCAGGCTCGAAGGGCCGAATGGCCTCTACTCCTGCACCTATGTTCTATGTTTCTATATTTCAAGATGTCAGATTAAATGAATGAAGATTCCCGAAATGCACTCGTCAATGGAAACGAATAAACTGAACATTGGGATTTCAGGCGACTGCTCACGATTATCGAGATTGCGGAGAGATGGTGCGGATTCTACCAGGCCTGTAGATTGCTCCCTCCCCCGGCACTAACTGTCCACTAGACAGAACATATAGACTGGATATCATCACCCATGATGACTGGTGCCCTTTCCGTGAGGGAGGGAGGCACTTTGTGCCCGGACACAAAAGAGTTAACAGTAGATGTTTGTTCAGTGAGTGTAACTAACGTCAGTCTACACGGAGCCCGGTTGTGTCACCCACCCACCCACTGGAGATTTCCCAGTTCCCAATATAAACCATTCCTGTTGTTGCTGGGATATGTGAGTGTTGGTGAGATCATCCCGCCCGTCACCGACAGACAGACAGACAGAGAGCAGCAGCTCCATCCATCCACAGAGGGAGAAAACCCATTGGGAATCTATCTGTGGACAATAAAGTGGGATGTTAGATGGATGTTTCGGAATCCGGGAATATTAGAGAGTGAAGTGAATGTCACCGAGTGTAATC
Organism: Amblyraja radiata; assembly: GCF_010909765.2. Taxonomy (NCBI): domain Eukaryota; kingdom Metazoa; phylum Chordata; class Chondrichthyes; order Rajiformes; family Rajidae; genus Amblyraja; species Amblyraja radiata. The sequence continues at coordinate 13,430,931 of NC_045991.1, forward strand.
GGGGAACAGTGAGAGAGTGCGTGCGGTGTTACACAAATGGATCGGTCTGTGAAAACGGTAGACTGGGAAGTTACCGCCATGGAGAAGGGAGTCTTCTATTATGCTGACTATGTTTTATATCCTGGGATCAGCTTAAGTGATCGAATCTACTATGCACTCAGAGTTATACAGCCTGTCCTTTATCCCGTGCTAGCCCTTGTTGCTCTTCCAGGTAAGTCCCCGTCCAAATTCCCGCGCAACAGCAGGCGAGAAGCGGCAATGACGGGATCCGGTATAAATGTCTGTAGCTCGGACAATCCATGACGTACGTGTCCCTTGAAGAAATCTTCCACAGAGTAATGGGTAATGTGTTGATGCTGCCTGTTTGTGGGGATCAGAGGTTTATCACTATGAAGTTGAAATGATTTGAGTCTAGGAGCAGGGAGGCTCTACTGCAGTTGTACAGGGTCTTGGTGAGACCACACCTGGAGTATTGCGTACAGTTTTGGTCTCCTAATCTGAGGAAAGGCATTCTTGCCATAGAGGGAGTACAGAGAAGGTTCACCAGACTGATTCCTGGGATGTCAGGACTTTCATATGAAGAAAGACTGGATAGACTCGGCTTGTACTCGCTAGAATTTAGAAGATTGAGGGGGGATCTTATAGAAACTTACAGAATTCTTAAGGGGTTGGACAGGCTAGATGCAGGAAGATTATTCCCGATGTTGGGGAAGTCCAGAACAAGGGGTCACACACAGTTTAAGGATAAGGGGGAAGTCTTTTAGGACCGAGATGAGAAAAACAGAGAGTGGTGAATCTGTGGAATTCTCTGCCACAGAAGGTAGTTGAGGCCACAGTTCATTGGCTATATTTAAGAGGGAGTTAGATGTGGCCCTTGTGGCTAAAGGGATCAGGGGGTATGGAGAGAAGGCAGGTACAGGATACTGAGTTGGATGATCAGCCATGATCATATTGAATGGCGGTGCAGGCTCGAAGGGCCGAATGGCCTCTACTCCTGTACCTATTGTCTATGTGTCTATGTTTCTATATTCCTCCTCATCTCCTTCCTAAAGGAACGCCCTTTTAATTGCGAGGATGTGACCTCTGGTCCTAGACTCTCCCACTAGTGGAAACATTCTCTGTGTAGACTTGTATTCTAATGTTGTCCTAATGTCTTTGTTTATTAAATACGCGAGTTGGTTCTGCAACCCGCCCGCCCGCCTGCCTTGTAGAATAGATGTGTACATTGTGTGTGAGTATGTGTCACCCACCCACCTGTGTTTATGTCGGCGGTTTCAGTCTATGTTTCTTACCATGCTGCTGTAAGCAAGATTGTCTAATGTACCATCACCTCCCTTGCACCGATGTAGATGGCAATAAAGTCCCTGAACTAACTCCTTCCTTCGCTCACTTCCCTCGCTCGCTCATACCTACTCTGCTGTATAATCTTTGATTCACTCACAGTGAAGCAAAGAGCTAAACTCCCATGGTGAAGTGAGAAATGGTCAGACACAGATCTGATTCTTTATCCCAACCCTCCTAACTGCAGCTTCTCATCTGTTTAGTAATCGAGCAGATGCAGAATAATGTATTACCTTCAGTAGTTACTACTAGACAGCCTCGTTACACAATCTTCTACAATCCCAGAACGGGATTGTGCATTTGATTTCCCCCTCGCCTCGATGAATCTGCCGAGTTTGCTTTGTCCGCTGTCTCTCTGTGTGTCATGTCTCTGTTTACTTCCCTCCCTCCTCACAGTGAACACGCTGACCATTGTGGTCCTGTCCCGGGGAAAGTGCGGTCTCTCCACTGGTGTCACTCGCTACCTGATGGCCATGGCAGCGGCCGATCTACTGGTCATTATTGTCGACCTGATAATGAGGCAGATTCCCATTGTTTACAGGCAAGCATTTATGTTCCTGTGGGATGTCCCAGTGTGTAATATCCACGCCTTCTTCCTTTACGCCGTCACCGACTGTTCTGTCTGGTTCACCGTCACCTTCACCTTTGATCGATTTGTGGCCATTTGTTGCCAGAAGCTGAAAACAAACTATTGCACCGAGAGAACAGCGGCTGTGGTTCTGGGGACAGTGACCGTGCTGAGCTGTTTAAAGAACAGCTTCTGGTATTTTATGTTTAGCGGTCAGTACATGCTATTTAATAACCCCTGGTTTTGTTGGGAAAGATCCGGTGTTTTTAACTCACTGTCCTGGGGAATCGGGGAGTTTCTCCAGTATCTCATCACCCCCGTGATGCCATTTGTCCTCATTGTTGTGTTCAACACTTTGACCATCAGATACGTGTTAGTGGCGAGCAGAGCCCGCAGGAGATTGCGGGGTCCCAGCAGTGGGGAGAGTGGCAGTGACCCGGAGATGGAGAGCCGCAGGAAATCCCTCATTTTACTGCTGGTCATCTCGGGGAATTTCATCGTGTTGTGGGGGGTCTATGCGGCAAATGTTGTGTGGTTCAGACTGGGTGATTTAATTCCTAGCGTGGGCTATCCAGGCACCCTCATTCGCGATCTGGGCTTCATGTTGCAGATGCTGAGCTGCTGCACAAACACGGCTCTTTACGTCCTCACCCAGACTAAGTTCAGGCAGCAGTTCAAACAATTGGTGACATCGCCCATTTCTCTGATTGTAAAATGCACTCAGCGTGGCGGGGTTTAGGAATCAGTTCCTTGTCCATCCCATCTGCTCACCTCCCTCCCCCCCTCTCCACGACACACTGAGGATCCTCAGTGACCTGGTCCACAGATGATTCTTGTGACCCTGGTGATCTCCGATTCCTCCACAAAGATCCACCCACCGTAGATCCACCCACCTGCCCCACCGAATCACCGGCAGTTTCTGGACCCAGCCACCCACCCACACCCTCCCACGAGAACCACCACCGCCCCCATTACCACACTCCCACCAACATCACCGCCCCCATTACCACACCATCACTTCGATGGAAGTGCCCTGATCAAAGATGGCCGCCGCCCTGGGCGTCAAGTGCCTTGACCAAAGATGGCCGCGTCCCATTGACTTCAGTGTGCCTTGACCAAAGATGGCCTCCTCCCTGGCTTCACCTCCCATTGACTTGAATGTAAGTGCCCTGATCAAAGATGGCCGCCTCCCATTGGCTTCAATGGAAGTGCCCTGACCAAAGATGGCCGCCTCCCTGGCTTCACTCCCATTGACTTCAATGTAAGTGCCCTGACCAAAGATGGCCGCCTCCCATTGTCTTCAATGGAAGTGCCTTGACCAAAGATGGCGGGGGGGGGCAGTGGGGGGGGGGGGGAGAGAGGGGGGGAAGGTGACAAAGATTTGGGGAGATGAGAGGAGAATAGCCGCCGGTGAGAATGGGAACGAGAGGGGGAGAGAGAGAGAGAGTAAAGTAGCCTTTATTGTCATTCGGACCATTCGTTCTGAACGAGATTTCGTTGCCTGCCGTCCTACATGTAATAAAAATGACAAAAACACACAATTAACACAATTTAACATCCACCACAATATGAGTTCACCCGGCACCTCCTCACTGTTTTGGAGGCAAAAATCTTAAAGTCCTTGTCTCTTCCCTCCTTGTTCTCCCTCTGCTCCGAGACGACCCGAGTATAGGAGCAGGGAGGTTCTACTTCAGTTGTACAGGGTCTTGGTGAGACCACACCTGGAGTATTGCGTACAGTTTTGGTCTCCTAATCTGAGGAAATACATTCTTGCCATAGAGGGAGTACAGAGAAGGTTCACCAGACTGATTCCTGGGATGTCAGGACTTTCATATGAAGAAAGACTGGATAGACTAGGCTTGTACTCGCTAGAATTTAGAAGATTAAGGGGGGGATCTTATAGAAACTTACAAAATTCTTAATGATAATAATAATAATAATACATTTTATTTGCGGGCACCTTTCAAAGTCTCAAGGACACCTTACAGAAATTAATAAGAGAGAAAAAACATATAGTCGGAGTAAAATAAATAATAAGGACATCACCAAAACACAAATTAAAGACAGAATTCGCTCCAAAGACAAAAAAATCAAAAACACAATGTGAAGCGAGAGCAGCGGCAGCTAAACCGGGCCAGCGTCCACTCTCCCTTCCGACAGCCATCTTGGACACAGACTAACATGTTTACTTACACACAATGGTTACCACTGTGTGGGGGAAGGCACAATGTCCAGTCCCCATCCCCAGTTCTCCCATAGTCAGGCCTATTGAGGCCTCAGCTATTGCCTCTACGGAGGCCCGATGTTCCTGGCCGTTCTGGCCGGGTGGTGTTGCCCCGGCGTCGGGGGAACCCTCACAGCGGCTGGGACGGCCGCTTCCTAGCTGGGGACCGCGGCTTCCGAAGCCGACAAGGCCGCGCTGGTTTGGAGCTCCCAGGCTCCCGATGTTACAGTTGACGCCGCCCGCTCCGCTCCGCAGCCCGGAGGTGTTGATCTCGGCGGTCCAGCTCACCGGAGCTCCAGCGCGTCGATCCAGCGCGGCGACCCAGGCAAGGCATCGCCCGCGGTAGCGCTCCAGCGCTGTGCCGCCACCGAAGCCGAGGTGCCAGGACACGGCGCTCCACGCCCGCTGGTAGGCCACGAGGACGGGTCGACGGGGCAGCCCGGAGAAAAAGCTGCCTCACCGACCAGGTAGGGACCCAGAAGTATAGTTACCCCCTCCCCCCCCCCACATTGAAAAGTCTATCTCTCCCACAAACTAAACACTGGACTAACTAAAACTGCAAAAAAAAGTGAATTAAACAGGCGGCTGCTGGTTAGCAGCTGTTCCCCAAGATGGCTCGATTCTTAAGGGGTTGGACAGGCTAGATGCAGGAAGATTATTCCCGATGTTGGGGAAGTCCAGAACAAGGGGTCACAGTTTAAGGATAAGGGGGAAATCTTTTAGGACCGAGATGAGAAGAACATTTTTAAATAGAATTTTACGGAATTACTTTTAAATGTAAAGGGTAAAGAGAAATAACGTCAGCGTAAAAGAGGAAGGATCTGTGTTAGGCCCTGGAGGGGGTTGAGGGGGTACAGAGAAGGTTCACCAGACTGATTCCTGGGATGGCAGGACTTACATATGAAGAAAGCCTGGATAGACTCGGCTTGTACTCGCTAGAATTTAGAAGATTGAGGGGGGATCTTATAGAAACTTACAAAATTCTTCAGAGGTTGGACAGGCTAGATGCAGGAAGATTGTTCCCGATTTTGGGGAAATCCAGAACAAGGGGTTACAGTTTAAGGATAAGGGGGAAATCTTTAAGGACCGAGATGAGAAAAACATTTTTTTCCCACATAGAGAGTGGTGAATCTGTGAAATTCTCTGCCACAGAAGGTAGTTGAGGCCACACAGATCATTGGCTATATTTAAGAGGGAGTTAGATGTGGCCCTTGTGGCTAAAGGGATCAGGGGGTATGGAGAGAAGGCAGGTACAGGATACTGAGTTGGATGATCAGCCATGATCATATTGAATGGCGAATGGTGCAGGCTCGAAGGGCCGAATGGCCTCTACTCCTGCACCTATTGTCTATGTTTCTATGTTTATCCCACAGTTACAGCCGCCACCGCCATCTCCATCATCAGGGTCCGGGTTCCATCTTGTTCCCGCCCAAAGCTCCAACCGCCAACCGCGCGCCGACCTCACCTGCCCTCACCAAGATGGCCCCCGACCTCACCAAGATGGCCGTCGACCTCACCTGCCCTCACCAAGATGGCCGCCGGCCTCACCTGTACGTGTGTGTGTGTAGGTTTACACACTTCTGTACCTCTTGCCCGATGGTAGAGGGGAGTGGGGGGGGGGTGAGACTGGTCCGCGATGATGCTGCTCTGTGTGTGTGTGTGTGTACGTGTCTGTGTATGTCTCTATCTCTCTTTCTCTGTGTGTGCGTGTATGTGCGTGTGTGTATGTGCGTGCATGTGTCTCTGTGTGTGCGTGTGTGTACGTGTGTATGTGTACATGTGTATGTGCGTGCGTGTGTCTGTGTGTGTACGTGCGTGTGCGTCTGTGTGTACATGTGTGTGTGCGTCTGTACATATGTATGTGCGTGCGTGTGCGTACTCGTGTATGTGTGCATGCGTGTGCGTCTGTGTGTGTGCGTGCATGCGTGTACGTGTGTGCATGCTTGTACGTGTGTGTGTGTGCGTGCGCGTCTGTGTGTGCGTGTGTCTTTGTGTGTGCGTGCGCGTCTGTGTGTGCGTGTACATGTGTGTGTGCGCGCGTGCGTGCATGTGTGTGTGCGTGATGGTCTGGGCTGCTGGCCTTTCCAAGGCAGCGTGAGGTGTAGATGGAGGCGATAGAAGGGAGGCTGGATTGTGGGCGTGTGTGTACGTGTGCGTGATGGTCTGGGCTGTGTCATTGTAGATGTTGTCCAGTCCATCACGTGAAAGTAAACATGCAGGTACAGCAGGCAGTGAAGGAAGATGTGTGTGTGTACGTATACGTTGGCCTTTATAACAAGAGGAGTTGAGTCTAGGAGCAAAGAGGTCCTTCTGCAGTTGTACAGGGCCCTGGTGAGACCACACCTGGAGTATTGTGTACAGTTTTGGTCCCCTAATTTGAGGAAGGACATTCTTGCTATTGAGGGAGCCCAGCGTAGGTTCACCAGGTTAATTCCCGGGATGGCGGGATTGTCATATGCTGAGAGAATGGAGCGGCTGGGCTTGTACACTCTGGAGTTTGGAAGGATGAGAGGGCATCTCATTGAAACATATAAGATTGTTAAGGGTTTGGAAACGCTAGAGGCAGGAAATATGTTCCCGATGTTGGGGGAGTCCAGAACCAGGGGCCACACACACAGTTTAAGAATAAGGGGTCGGCCATTTAGAACGGAGATGAGGTAACACTTTTTCACCCAGAGAGTGGCGAGTCTGTGGAATTATCTGCCTCAGAGTGCGGTGGAGGCCGGTTCTCTGGATGCTTTCAAGAGAGAGAGCTAGATAGGGCTCTTAAAGATAGCGAGAGAGAGTCAGGGGATATGGGGAGAAGGCAGGAACGGGGAACTGATTGAGGATGATCAGCCGTGATCACATTGAATGTTAAGGCGCAGAAGGTTAAGGGGGGACTTGATAGAGGTCTTTAAAATGATGAGAGGGATAGACAGAGTTGACGTGGATAAGCTTTTCCCACTGAGAGTAGGGAAGGTTCAAACAAGAGGACATGACTGAGAATTAAGGGACAGAACTTTAGGGGTAACATGAGGGGGAACTTCTTTACTCAGAGAGTGGTAGTGGTGTGGAATGAGCTCACAGTGGAAGTGGTGGAGGCAGGTTCGATTTTATCATTTAAAAATATATTGGATAGATATATGGATGGGAAAGGAATGGAGGGTTATGGTCTGAGCGCAGGTAGATGGGACTAGGGGAGAATACGTGTTCGGCACGGACTTGTAGGGCCGAGATGGCCTGTTTCCGTGCTGTAATTGTTATATGGTTATAGGAATGGCGGTGCTGGCTCGAAGGGCTGAATGGCCTCTACTCCTGCACCTGTTGTGTATTGTCACACACACCACACCTCCCACCATCGTAGTTGTAGCCCAGTCCATCACACACTCCCACCATTGTAGATGTAGCCCAGTCCATCACACACTCCCACCATTGTAGATGTAGCCCAGTCCATCACACACTCCCACCATTGTAGATGTAGCCCAGTCCATCACACACTCCCACCATCGTAGATGTAGCCCAGTCCATCACACACTCCCACCATTGTAGATGTAGCCCAGTCCATCACACACTCCCACCATTGTAGATGTAGCCCAGTCCATCACAGACCACAGAGAAATCATTTTTCAAACTGACAAACCAACACTTTGCTCTGAGCTGCATCCGTTCAACTTCTGAGAAATCTATCTGACAACCACGGCTTTCATTTAATAATCAGGAACTGCAGACAACGGATTACAAACAAGTTCACAAGGTCACATGTGGTAGGAGCGCAGAGCTATTTGTAAATGTGGGAGGTGTTCTTGCCATTGAGGGAGTGTGGATTCATAACGAGAGGAGTCGAGTCTAGGAGCAAAGAGGTCCTTCTGCAGTTGAACAGGGCCCTGGTGAGACCACACCTGCAGTATTGTGTACAGTTTTGGTCCCCTAATTTGAGGGTTGCGTCCTCAGCCCCCTACTGTACTCCCTATACACACATGACTGTGTGGCTAGGTTCAGCTCGAACTCGACAATCAAGTTTGCTGATGACACTGTGGTGGTGGGCCTGATCTCAGACAACGACGAGAAGGCCTACCGGGAGGAGGTGTCTGATCTAGCACTCTGGTGCCAGGATAACAGCCTCCTCTTGAACATCAAAAAAACTAAGGAGCTGATCATGGACTTTAGGAGGGCACATCATCTGAGGACGTACACACCATTGAGGATAAATGGGGATACTGTGGATAGGGTGAGCTGTTTTAAATATCTGGGAGTCCACATCTCTGAGGATCTGACATGGACATCACACGCCTCAGCACTCGTGAGTAAGGCAACACAGCGCCTTTACCACCTCAGGCAATTGAGGAAATTCAGAGTGTCTCTGAGGATCCTCCAGTGCTTCTACTCAGCGGCTGTGGAAAGCATCTTGTCCGGAAATATTACAATCTGATTTGGGAATTGCCTTGCCCAGGACAAGAAGGCTCTGCTGAGAGTAGTGCGTTCGGCCGAATGCAATATGGGAACTTCACTCGCCCCTCTGCAGGAATTATACATCAGGAGGTGCAACTCCAGAGCCAATAAGATCATGGGAGACCCCTTCCACCCCTGCAACGGAGTGTTCCAGCTGCTACGGTCAGGCAAACGCCTCCATTGCCATGCGGTGAGAACGGAGAGGTTGAGAAGGAGTTTCTTCCCTGAGGCCATTAGGACTGTAAGCTCCTATCTCACCAGGGACTAACTTTACTGAACCACTCTACTGCTTTTTTTAAATTGCTGTTTTTTTCCCTTTTTCCTTCCGCCTACAATATTTAATATGTAAAAGAATATGTGATTCAGTTCCATTCTGTTTGTAGTTTTGTTTTTTTGTTTTTTTGGGTTTTTTTCGCGAGCATTGCCACTTTTTATTTCACTGCACATCTCGTATGTGTATGTGACGAATAAACTTGACTTGACACTCAGCGCACACATAAGGTCTCTCTCCGGTGTGTTCGCTGGTGGTCCCGCAGCCCCCGTGCTCTCTTATCACAGTGGGAGCAGCTGCTCGCCGGCGTGGGTCCTCTGGTGCTGCCGCAACCCCCGCGAGCTGTCAAACTCCTCACCGCAGTACGGGCAGTCGTAGGGCTGGCCATTGGTGTGCACGCACTGGTGAGACAGGGCGTGGGAGGCCATGGCAAAGTGCTCTCCACACACCGGGTTGGGGATGGGACAGTCGCCGGCGTGAACCCGCTGGTGGGACAGCAGACTGGTGGAGCGGGTGAAGCCCTTGCTGCACTGGGCGCAGGTGAAGGGGCGCTCGCCGGTGTGGGTGCGCTGGTGGGACAGCAGGCTGTCGGAGCGGGTGAAGCCCTTGCCGCACTGGGCGCAGGTGAAGGGGCGCTCGCCGGTGTGGGTGCGCTGGTGCACCAGCAGGTTGGAGGAGCGGATGAAGCCCTTGCCGCACTGGGTGCAGGTGAAGGGGCGCTCGCCGGTGTGTGTGCGCTGGTGCAGCAGCAGGGTGCTGGAATGGGGGAAGCCCTTGCCGCACTGGGCGCAGGTGAAGGGGCGCTCGCCGGTGTGCACGAGCCTGTGCCTCTTTAGGTCCTGCGACGACTTGTAACTTTTGCCACAGTCGGAGCAGGTGAAGGGGCTTTCTCCCTTGTGCACACAGTTGTGCTGCTGTTGGCTGGCGTAGCTGGCGAACCTCTTGCCGCAGGCGGAGCAGGTGAAGGGCCTCTCACCAGAGTGCACGCCGTTGTGCTGTTGCAGGTTGTCGTAGCTGGCGAAGCTCTTGCCTCTGGTGGAGCAGCCATAGGGCTTCTCGCCCGTGTGCAACCGCCGGTGTCTCGTCAGGTTTAGCGCTGTCTTGAAGCTCTTGCCGCAGTCGGAGCAGGTGAAGGGGCGTTCTCCCGTATGCACCCGCCGGTGAATCTCCAGCTCGCTCAGGCACCGCCAGTCCTTGCCACACACGTCACACTCATAACGCTTCTCCTTGTTTTGCCCCGTCATGTGGTCCTCCATCGAAGCTCAGCTCCTCGAAGCTCAGCCCACACACCGAGCACCAAACAGGACATTACTAGCACATATCGGGTGCGTTTATGGCGGAGGAAACCGTTATATAATTCTGCGCGGCACATTGGTACAGTTGCTGCCTCACGGCCAGAGACCCGGGTATGATCCTGACTACGGGTGCTGTCTGTGCAGAGTTTGCACGTTCTCCCCTTGACCTGTGTGGGTTTTCACTCTGGGTGCTCCGGCTTCCTCCAACATTTCAAAGACGTTCAGGGTTGTAGATTAATTGGCCTCCGCAAAATTGTCCCTAATGTGGTAGGATAGTACTAATGTACGTACGGGGTGATCGCTGGTCGGCGCGGACTCCGCGGGCCGAAAGACCTGTTTCCGCGCTGTATCTCTAAACTAAACTAAACCAAAGAAGGGTCTCGACCCAAAATGTCACCCATTCAATCTCTCCACAGATGCTGCCTGACCCGCTGAATTACTCCAGCACTTTGTGTCTATCTTCTCCATAGATGCTGCCTGACCAGCACTTTGTCATAGATTCATAGAGTGATACAGCTTTGGAAAGAGGCCCTTCGGCCCAACCCGTACTTTCACTCCTAGATCCCTCGGCTCCACACATTGTCCCAGCGCCCCGCCATTCACAGTGAAGACCCTGCCCTGGTTTGACTTCCTAAACTGCAACACCGTCCCCACCCCCAAACAATGTGACCTCCTCCATACCCCTGCCGCCTCCTGCTCCTTAACCCCCTTTGCCCCCTCCCCCCTCCTCCCCACCCCCAAACAATGTGAACCCACCTTACCCCACCTGGCTCCCTACCCCCTTCCTGGGGTCACTTGACCCCTCTCTCTCCCCCCCAGTTCCCTGCCCCCCCCCCCCCCCATTCATCCCCCTCGGCACCAAACCCACTCCCCCTTGAATCCTCCCCCCTCCCTTTGCTCCCTGGCCCCCCCCCCCCCCCGCTACTCACTTCACCCCCATTTCACCTCCAGCCTCTCACCCCTCTCCTCCCTCCCTCCCTCCCTCCACTCTCCCTCTCTCTCTGTCTCTCTCTGACGTAACCAGACGTTATTAATACATTTTAGGTATATATTTTCTAGCAAACTTAACTACCTAGGCATTTACTTTTAATTTCTATTGCACATGAGATTTATTTTGTTATAATTTAGCTGTTTAGCTCAGACCTGTGGCCTTGGTTTAATACATTTTGGAGTAATGCTTTTATAATTTTTACTTAATTCAATGGAATTTTAATTTTGTCCTGGTCCTTTCTGTCATTTTGTTTTCTTTTAGCATAATGAATTATGGTTTTTATTTCAAGAATAAACATTTATAAAAAAGCCACAATAGCACAGCTACAACCTTTAGACTCAAAACTTTATGGACATGGGTTGAAAAGGCAGCCTGATGATTCCTGTGGTTCTTATGAAATGTCAACTTGTGTAATGTCATCACAGCAGATTTAGAATTATTTTACCGAGGGGTCGGGGTCGGATGTTTTTGGAACAACTCCACAGCCCCGTTTATTCCACTCCCCTGTGTGTTTATAACATTATTTACCCCAGTTTTACCGCAGACTCGGTTTATTCCACTCCCCTGTGTGTTTATAACATTATTCATCTCAGTTTTACCGCAGACTCGGTTTATTCAAGATTCAAGAGAGTTTATTGTCATATGTCCCAGATAGGACAATGAAATTCTTGCTTTGCTTCAGCACAACAGAATATAGACGGCATGAATACAGAACAGATCAGTGTGTCCATATACCATTGTGTGAATATACACACATCAATAAATAAAACAGATAAAGTGCAAATAAACTGATAATGGGCTATTAATGTTCAGAGGTTTTTTTTAGTTGAGTTCAATAGCCTGATGGTTGTGGGGCTGTTTGTGTATTTTGTTCCCCTGTGTGTTTATAACATTATTTACCCCAGTTTTACCCCAGACTGGGTTTATTTCGATCCCCTGTGTGCTTATAACATTATTTACTGTCACTATATGTCATGTTGTTACTTGTGCGCGGAGCACCAAGGCAAATTCCTTGTATGTGAATAATTGGCCAATAAACGTACTTATTTACCCCAGATTTACCCCAGACCGGGTGTATTTTGCTCCCCTGTGCGTTTATAACATTATTTACCCCAGTTTTACCCCATACCGTGTTTATTTCACTCCCCTGTGTGTTTTTAACATTATTTACCCCACATTTACCCCAGATTTACTGGGTTTATTCCCCCAGACGTATTGTTTATTTGGTGATTTATTGATTATTTACAGAGAGGGGGGGGGGGGTTAAGAACCAGAGAGAGGGAGATAGATGTTTATAACGTGTTTTATCTCAGGACGCTGCTCCAGACGGTGAGTTTATATTATTGACCCCAGTTTTATTCCCCCAGACGTGTAGTTTATGTGGAGATTGACCTCAGCTCTCTTTCTCTCCCCCAGATTTACCGGGTTTATTTATTTCACTGATTCCGCTGCTGATTTATTTATTTATTTATTTATAACCTCGGTTATTGACCTGAGTGAATAAGACAGAGGGTGGAGGCTGGTTTATTTATAACCAGTCTTCACACACACACACACACACACACACACACACACACACACACACACACACACACACACACACACACACACACACACACACACACACACACACACACACACACACACACACACACACACACACACACACACACACACACACACACACGTGTACTGTACTGTGAATTATGTGCTGATATTAACAATATTGACCACAGACAGTTCCCGCTCATTTAAAACATTATTCACCTCACTAATTCCCCCACACACAGTGTTCTGTACTGGACTACACTACACTGTACTATAACTGTATTTATGTGGTGATATTGACAATTGACCCCACAGACTATACTGTACACTACACTGTACTGTACTAATATATATATTAACCCCACACACACACATTGTTCTGTACTACACTGTACTGGACTGTAATTGCACTATATTTATATATATTGACAATATTGACCAGACAGTTCCCGCTCATTTACCCCACTAATTTCTCCACACACATAGAGTTCTGTACTAGACTACACTACACTACACTGTAACTGTACTATATATTTATATTTATTGACCACAGACACACACATTTCCCGCTCATTTACAACATTCTTTACCTCAGCTCCGTCTGTCTAGTTTATTGACTATACTGTATTTATGTGGTCATTGACCCATATTGACCACACACACGTGTACTACACTACAATATATTAACAATATTGACCCCACACACGTGTACTACACTACACTATATTAACAATATTGACCACACTGTGTTCTGTACTGTACTATATATATATATTGACAATATTGAGCCCACACACACACAGTGTTCTGTACTGGACTGTACTACACGTGCACTATACTACACTACACTATAACGATATATATTTACAACATTAACAATATTGAGCCCACACACACACACACGTGTACTACACTACACTACACTGTAACTATATATTTATATTTATTGACCACAGACACACACATTTCCCGCTGATTTACAACATTATTTATGTGGTCATTGACCACACACACGTGAACTGTACTGTATATATATATATATATATATATCTCCACCATTTTGACCCCACACACACACGTGTACTAGACTGAACTATACGTGTATACACTACACTGTAACTGTTCTGTACTGTACTACACTGTAACTATAACTATATATTTACACTAGACTAAACTACAAAGACAATTCCCGCTCATTTACACCATTCTTTACCTCAGCTCCGTCCGTCTAGTTTATTGACCACACATAGTTCTGTACTGCACCACACGTGTACTACTGTACTGTAACTGCACTATATATGACTACACTATAACTGTACTGTACTGTACTACACTACACTGCACTATATATGACTACACTATAACTGTTCTGTACTACAATACACTAAACTATATATGACTACACTATAACTGTAATGTACTACACGACACTACACTATAACTGTTCTGTACTGTACTACACTACACTACACCATAACTGTTCTGTACTGCACTACACTACACTACACTATAACTGTACTGTACTACACTACACTGCACTATAACTGTACTGTACTACACTACACTACACTACACTATAACTGTACTGTACTACACTACACTACACTATAACTGTACTGTACTACACTACACTACACTACACTATAACTGTACTGTACTACACTACACTACACTACACTATAACTGTACTACACTACACTACACTACACTATAACTGTACTACACTACACTACACTACACAACACTATAACTGTACTGTACTACACTACACTACACTACACTATAACTGTACTGTACTGTACTACACTATAACTGTACTACACTACACTACACTACACTATAACTGTACTACACTACACTACACTACACTATAACTGTACTGTACTACACTACACTACACTATAACTGTACCACACTACACTACACTATAACTGTACTGTACTACACTACACTACACTATAACTGTACTACACTACACTACACTACACTATAACTGTACTGTACTACACTACACTACACTATAACTGTACTACACTACACTACACTATAACTGTACTACACTACACTACACTATAACTGTACTGTACTACACTACACTACACTACACTATAACTGTACTGTACTACACTACACTACACTACACTAAACTACACTACACTATATATCTACACTACACTACACTACACTAGACAAAGACAATTCCCGCTGATTCACAACATTATTTACCTCAGTAATGTCTCCATTCTGTACATTATATGGTGATATTGACCCATATTGACCCCACACACACACAGTGTTCTACACTAAACTACACTACACTACACTATATATGACTACACTACACTATAACTATATCTACACTAGACAGACATTTCCCGCTGATTTACAACATTATTACCTCAGTAATTTCTCCATTCTGTACATTATATGGTGATATTGACCCATATTGACCCCACACACACACACAGTGTTCTACACTAAACTACACTATATATGACTACACTATAACTATATCTACACTAGACAGACATTTCCCGCTGATTTACAACATTATTTACCTCACTCATTTCTCCACCATGTTGACCACACGTGTACCACACTACTGTAACTGTTCTGTACTGTACTACACTGTAACTACACTGTAACTACAACTATATAACTATATCTACACTAGACTATACGTGTACCACACTACTGTAACTGTTCTGTACTGTACTACATTGTAACTACAACTATATAACTATATCTACACTACACTATACGTGTACTACACTGTAACTGTTCTGTACTGTACTAGACTATAACTACAACTATATAACTATATCTACACTAGACTAAACTACACAGACAGTTCCCGCTGATTTACAACATTATTTACCTCACTAATTTCTCCACAAACACAGTGTTCTGTACTAGACTACACTACACTGTAACTATATTTACACTATACTAGACATTATTTACCTCAGCTCTGTGTGTGTGTGTGGTCTACACTAGACTGTAGCTGTACTATATTGACCACACACACAGTGTTCTGTACTGCACTACACTAGACAACACTACACTATATCTACACTACACTATATTTATACTATAACTACAACTACAACTACACGATATCTAGACAATATTATTTACCTCAGCTCTGTCCGTCTAGTTAGTGTAGTGTATTGACCAGTTACACACACAGTGTTCTGTAACCACACTAGACCACACTACATTGTATCTGTACTGTACTATATATTTACACTATAACTACACTACACTAGACCACACTATAACTATATAGCTATACTACACTACCCTACACTACATATTTACACTACACTACATATTTACACTACACTACACTGTACTATATATTTACACTACACTACATTGACTACACACTACACTACAACTACAACTACAACTATATATTTACAACTACACTACATTGACTACACTAGACTATACTAAACTACACTATAACTACAACTATATATTTACAACTACATGATATCTAGACCACACTACACTATAACTAGACTAGACTAGATTACACTACACTGTACTATAACTACACTACACACTACACTATATTCACACTATAACGATATATTTACAACTACACGATATCTATACTACACTACAACTATAACTACACTACACTGCACACATTGCACTAAAGTACAACTACAACTACAACTACACTACACTACACTATATATTTACACTACACTACACTACACTAGACTACACTATAACTAGACCACACTACACTATAACTCCACTACACTAGTTACATTGCTACATATTGACCACACACACACGTGTACTGTACTGTAGATTATGTGGTCATTGACCTCACTACACTGTGTGTGTTGTCTACACTAGACTGCACTGTATTCACCACACACACAGTGTACTAGACTACACTACACTGTACTACATTGACTACACTACACTACACTAGACTACACTACAACTACACTACAACTACATTAAACTACTACAACTACAACAACAACGACAACTATATATTTACAACTACACTACAACTACAACAACGGGGTCTAAATATGGCGTTGACGGTGGCCATCTTGGTGAGGGCAGGTAAGGTCGGCGGGCATCTTGGTGAGGGCAGGTGAGTTCGGCGCGCGGTTGGCGGTTGGAGCTTTGGGCGGGAACAAGATGGAACCCGGACCCTGATGATGGAGATGGCGGTGGCGGCTGTAACTGTGGGATAAACATAGAAACATAGACAATAGGTGTAGGAGTAGAGGCCATTCGGCCCTTCGAGCCTGCACCATTCGCCATTCAATATGATCATGACTGATCATCCAACTCAGTATCCTGTACCTGCCTTCTCTCCATACCCCCTGATCCCTTTAGCCACAAGGGCCACATCTAACTCCCTCTTAAATATAGCCAATGAACTGTGTGGCCTCAACTACCATCTGTGGCAGAGAATTCCACAGATTCACCACTCTCTGTGTGTGAATAAAAATGTTTTTCTCATCGGGAGGGTGAGTGAGGGTGGTTTCGGGCGGGAGAGGGTGGTTTCGATGGGTGAGGGTGGTTTCGGGCGGGTGTGGGTGGTTTCGGGCGGGTGTGGGTGGTTTCGGGCGGGTGAGGGTGGTTTCGGGCGGGTGAGGGTTTCGGGCGGGTGAGGGTGGTTTCGGGCGGGTGAGGGTGGTTTCGGGCGGGTGTGAGAAACAAAATCACAAACCAAACGTAAGTAAGTACATTTTATTTATATAGCACGTTTAAATCAACTTGCGTTGAAACCAAAGTGCTTTACATAAAATAAATAATTAAGTTTCTGTACATCCATAGAAAACATTAAAAATAAGAAAAAATGACAACACGTTATAGAATTCAACATGAACGTCCCCTCACAACAGAATCAACGTTTACCACTTTGGGGAAAGGCATCAAAAAGTTAAGTCTTCGTCCTCTGTGAATCACCCGAGGTCGGGGCTGATTTGTGGCCTCCGTAGCCAGTCCGATGTTTTCAGGATTCTTGCCGGGAAGCTGGAATTCCGGCGTCTGGTGAACACTCCTCAGCGGCTTGAAAATGTCCGGAGCAGCCGCTCCCTCCCTGGAGACCGAGGTACCCGAAGTCGACAGGCCGCGCTGGCTGGAGCTCCGACTCTGGCGATCTCGGCAACAGATCCCAGACGCCGCGGTGTTTTAAATCCAGCGCCGCCCACCCGCGGCTGGACGCTCCGCAGACCGCAGCTCCTCGGATGTTGGAGTCAGCGGCCACAGCACTCCAGAGCTCACCGCACGGCGACCCGATAAGGCATCGCCCGCTCCATGATGGTGTCCCAGCGTTGTGCCGCCGCCGAAGCTGTAGTCCCGGCCGGTCCCGGCAGGAAACTCCGCTCCAGTCCGATGGCAGGCCGTGGGTTTTGAATTACATTTTACTCAGATGCAAGCCAAGGAATGAATGAATGAAAACTTTATTGTCATTCAGATATACACCTAGACACAGTGCACCTTGAATGAAATTTCGTTGCATTTGACTCTCCAAATCAGGTAAATAGTAAAAGTAAATGTGCTAGGTGCGTCCATAAAAATGCCTCATGAGCATGGTTCTGTAAAATAAATATATATAAAAAGTTTTTAAAAAGTGTCGATATTTAAAAGTTCTAGCCTCGGTTTTGTTGATTGTTCAGTAATCTTATGGCCTGGGGGATGAAGCTGTTGCAGAACCTGGTTGTCCCGCTCTTCATGCTGCGGTACCTCCTCCCAGAGTTAAGCAGTATAAACAGTCCAAATTGTGGGTGTGTGGGGGCTCTGGTAAAGCCCTTAGCTCTAATCAGACAGCGCTTGTACCCCATGTCCATGATGGAAGGAAGAGAAGTCCCAATGATTTTTTCCGCTGTCCTCGCCATTCTCTGAAGGCACTTCCAGTCCGCAGCTGTACAGCTGCCGCACCACGTAGAGATGCAGCTGGTCATGACCGACTCAATTGTGCTTCTGTAGAAAGTGGCGAGGATGGGAGGGTGGAGGTGTAAATTTCTCAACCTGCGGAGGAAGTACAACCGCTGCTGTGCCCGTTTTGCCAGAGATGTAATGTTTGTGGACCAGTTTAAGGTGTCCGTTATATGCACCCCCAGGAACTTGATCCTTTTCACCTGCTCCACTGCTGAGTTGTTGATGCAAAGTGGAGTGTGACTGGGCTGAATTTTCCTTCTGAAATCGACGACAATCTCCTTGGTTATGTTCACATTTAGGAGAAGGTTGTTCCTGCTGCACCAGCTCACCAGCTGTTCCACCTCCTCTCTATATGCCTGGTTGTCGTTATTGCGGATGAGGCCCACTACTGTTGTGTCATCCGCGTATTTGATATGGTTAGTAGTGGACCTGGCGACACAGTTATGTGTCATCAATGTGAAGAGCAGCGGACTCAGGACACAGCCCTGAGGGGAGCCGGTGCTCAGTGTGATGACCGAGGTGTTCTTCCCCACCCGCACAGACTGGGGTCTTTCAGAAAGGAAATCCAGGATCCAGTTGCATAGTATGGTATTGAAACCTAGGGGTGCCAGTTTGCTCACCAGATGCTGGGGGATTATCGTGTTAAATGCTGAGCTGAAATGGCATAATTGTTAGTTGTTAATTGGACATAATCAACCTCAGCAAATTGACAATATCCTATTGAAAGACAGTGGGTGTTTAAGCTGTCAGGCCATTTTATTATTTGCCAAAATATACATCTCCATAGCATAATGATAGAAAACTTTTCTACACATCACTCATAAGTCTGGAGATTTTTTTAATGATACATTTAGCTTCAGAAGCATTTACTTTTTGCATGTACAAACCCACTTCAGAAACATGGGCGATTTAAAAATTTTACAGCCAGATTTATCACTTCGGAAACTTTTTAGATACCAAATGGACAAAGAAAAACACAAATAATGCCTCGCTGTTGATGAAATGCAGTGAGCAAAGACGATAATTCCCAATATTTTAAATCTCGATATCTGCACGGCCAATGTTCGCCAAGCACTTTAGCTGTTGTTGTTCCTTCAGCTCTCGCTTCTCTTTACTTTCATTTCGCTTCACTTTTGGAATTCTGAAGAAGGATAGATCTCTCACGGTTACCCCGACTTCCACAATTATTTACAGTGCAAAAATTCACCATTTTGGCAGTTGTTAACAGGTAGGAAAGTTATGCGTTTCATGTATTAACAACATATACTGGAAGCTGCGATGTCCTCCAGATGTATAGAGCGGCTTCATGCGTCATGCCCTTTGACCCGGTGACCTTGTGTGCAACCCCCCTATACACACACACACACACACACTCAGACACACACACTCTCAGACACACACACACTCTCAGCCACACACACACTCTGACACACACTCTCACTCACGCACGCACTCTCACACACGCACACACTCATGCACACACTCTCACTCACGCACACACTCACGCACGCACTCTCAGACACACACACACGCACACACACAGACTCACACACATACTCACTCGCACAGACTCACTCACTCACACAGTCACACACACACACAGTCACACACTCACACACTCACACAGTCACACACACACAGCCACTCACACACTGACACACACAACCAATACTAAAATGCCAAGTAACTTCAGAAAGTGGTAAAAGGGGATGGTGACACAATCACCACATGGTCAGATCATTGCAGATCACCACCTGAACAGCATCATACAGCAGACTCCTCACGGCAACACATGTAGACAGGACAATCCACATTGCATAAATAATGCTTCAATTGACCACAACAAGTCTGAAATCAATTTCTCAACAACATAAGCACAAACAGATACTTTTCTTATCCAAAATATATTGTTCTTTTCTCCTTGTAACAAAGATAACATTGTCATTGATAATTTGGGGGAATCTGTGCTGCATTAAGGATGTCTTCATGTACTTTACCTGTAGGCTTGTGCCTTCTTTGATACCACACCACTGCCAGTACAATGACGAGGAGAAGAGCCAGGCCTCCGATAATTACAACAGATCTGATAATGAAAGTGTAATTCCCTGTCAAAATAATAAACACAGAGTTCACATTTGTAGAATAAATGCGCATCATTCAAAAGCTCCCCCAAAGACCAGGCATTAACCACACTGACTAATTTAGATCAGAAGTCTTGAGTTTAACTTGTGATCCAGATTAACTGAGACACAAGGTACTGCTGATGATAGTTTACCAATAAAAGACACAAGGTGTTGGAGAAACTCAGCAGGTTAGGCAGGTGACATTTCAGGTCACAGCCCTTTAGTCTGAAGTAGGGTCCCAACCCAAAACCCTCACCTATCCATGTTCTCCAGCGATTCCGGCTGACCCGTTGAGTTACTCCAGCATATTGTGTATTTTTTCCCCAGATTAATTGACCTTACTTAAAAGCATAGAAACATAGAAAATAGGTGCAGGAGTAGAGGCCATTCGGCCCTTCGAGCCTGCACCATTCGCCATTCAATATGATCATGGCTGATCATCCAACTCAGTATCCTGTACCTGCCTTCTCTCCATACCCCCTGATCCCTTTAGCCACAAGGGCCACATCTAACTCCCTCTTAAATATAGCCAATGAACTGTGGCCTCAACTACCTTCTGTGGCAGAGAATTCCAGAGATCCACCACTCTCTGTGTGAAAAATGTTTTCCTCATCTCGGTCCTAAAGGATTTCCCCTTTATCCTTAAACTGTGACCTGTTGTTCTGGACTTCCCCAACATCGGGAACAATCTTCCTGCATCTAGCCTGTCCAACCCCTTAAGAATTTTGTAAGTTTCTATAAGATCCCCCCTCAATCTTCCAAATTCTAGCGAGTACAAGCCGAATACAAAGATCAGAGAGCCACAACTTGCCTCAGTAGCCATCAGTTAGAGACTGTAAACATTCACACAAGTTTCTATTTCTTGGTTACAATCAGCTGACATTTCTCAGGCAGGAGATGGGAGCTGATGGTTGGCTGATAAAGTAGCTGATTCAGCTGTGATACTTCCCACTATACAGTGGACAAATGTCTATCATAGTCTAAGCCTGGAACAATGGTTGAATGAGCACTGCTGACAACAGAGTGGGCATTGCCCTTGTGCTTCAATCCTCTCTAACCAGGAGCACAAGAACTGTAAACGTTATATTCAGGAGTAGGCCATTCGGCCCTTCGAGCCTGCACCGCCATTCAATATGATCATGGCTGATCATCCAACTCAGTATCCTGTACCTGCCTTCTCTCCATACCCCCTGATCCCTTTAGCTACAAGGGCCACATCTAACTCCCTCTTAAATATAGGCAATGAACTGTGTGGCCTCAACCACCTTCTGCGGGAGAGAATTCCAGAGATTCACCACTCTCTGTGTGAAAAATGTTTTCCTCATCTCGGTCCTAAAAGATTTCCCCCTTATCCTTAAACTGTGACCCTTTGTTCTGGACTTCCCCAATATCGGGAACAATCTTCCTGTATCTAGCCTGTCCAACCCCTTAAGAATTTTGTAAGTTTCTATAAGAAACTTGTTTGTTAACGTATGACCCAAAAGACATGTCTTTTCCCACATTTCATCAGTAATAATATGTGAAATGTGAAATAGGTTGCTTCATCAAATACAATACCTGTACAACTAGAGATTTATTGACAGTCATCTATTTACCTTGTTGCTTTGTGTTCCTAGTCACAGACGTATATTCAGTAACATGGCTCATGTCAGGTACTGGGGTCACATTGGTTTCTGGAAAATAAGTATTTTATTTTCTGATTAAGACTTTAATTTGGTTTGATTTTAAACAAGCAACAATCCAGTGTTTAAACTGTACCCCATTAATAATGAGATCCACCAGAATGACCAGGAACATGACTTCAGATGTACGTCAGATACATTTAATTGTGGGATAAGACCTTGTGTATAAAATCAGAGTCCATGGAAACACAGTGTTCCCTAAATTATGACCAGGATGGTACACAAGGCAAAGTTTTCACTTGAAGTTTGAACTACCAAAGTGCAGTGGAGATACATACCTTGGTCTCCTGGTTTCCTGGCCCATATTTATCCCTGTTTGTTAATGTATGAACAAAAGACATGTCTTTTCCCACATTTCATCAGTAATCATAATATTCATTTCCAATTCCCATTTCTGTTTCGTTTCTAACGTGTTTCCTTTTACATAATCTTGAAGTCCTTTATATAAATCCTGGTTCAACCAGATGAATGTTTGAGTACACAGCAGCATGCAGTAAAACATGACAGATCAGGTCAACTAATACTGACTGATCTACAGTAAGATCAGTAACAGAGGGAGGGATATGGGTGGAAGTGGAGCAAGAACATCAAAGGAAAACTCTGCAATTGGAAGGGGTGGAAATGAGTTGAAAGAGGAAGGGAAGAGAATAGGATCACTGGGTGGTGGGATAAATGCGTGCACAATGAAGGGGTGGGGGGGGAGAAGTGGTGTTCAGGAAGTGTTATTTGAAATTTGAGAATTCATTGATCATAACAGAGTTAAACAACTAAAACTGGAAGAAAATAATCCACTCAAATTTCAGGATCAATAAGCGACATCAAAACTCAATCATGACTCTAAGTATGAAGAACAAACCCTTATCACTTACTATTGTCCTTCTGATAGTACGGGACAAAAAGCCGGGGCAGGTCTTGATGAAACAAAACACATCTCCAGTTCCCTCTGCCTCTCTCAGCTTTCTGAATAACCAGACTCGGTGATTTCTCTTCCACAGTCAGTGCCTTTTCTCCAACACGTTTGCCATCGCCATTGATCCAAACCAGTCTCATTGACCCAGTGCCGTGAGACACAGAGCAGGTCAGGGTAACGTTGTCTCCCTCAATCACTGCATCAGACGGTTCAGCCGTGACTGTGGAAACAAGCAGGTTGTTTACATTTTAAACAATAAGTTCATCAGTAAACTCAGTGACAACATTCTGACTCCTACCTTTCACTGTGATTAGATCAATGGTGGGAAATATATACGATTCCAGAAAACAGGCATAAACTCCGGCATCTTGAAACACAACGGGGACAATCCTCACATTGAAATCCTTGCCATCGTAGAGTTTCCCTGAGGTCACCAGTCGATTCACGAAGTTGGTCCCATTGACATTGATGATGATGATGGGCTGAGAACGTGCTGCAGATGCTATTACTTTCAGCTGTTGATGGGGACGGGGTGACCAGGCCCACTGAGCACGGGAATAGCTACGACCATAACTCCCAGAACAAACCAGGTGAAGTTCACTGTGACCGGTGCTGGAGCGGTAAAGTGTGTATCTCCCATAATATAAATCTGTATCAGAGAGACAGAAGATAACTCCTTTCAGTATTACAGTTACTGTGCCATACACAGATTCTCAACCGTATTCTTATAAACATTTGTGGTGTTTTGTTCAACGGATCAAGTTTCAAATGTAACATCTTTCATGAATGCCGCACTAAACTCATCAGATCTTTATAAAATACAATGTGCTGTACGGCAGTAAGTTGCAGTGAAGTTTGGATATTCCACAACATGAGGTTGGCCCCCACACCCGGACTGTCCGGGAATGTCCCGGGATGGAATGAAACCTCCCGGAGACTCCCGAGAGCGGTGTGGGAGGTGAATGTCTCTGTCAGTCTGCAGGAGGTGGTTCAGGTTCAGGTCCAGGTTCAGGTTCAGGTTCAGGTTCAGGTTCGGGTTCAGGTTCGGGTTCAGGTTCGTGTTCAGGTTCGGGTTCAGGTTCAGGTTCAGGTTCAGGTTCGGGTTCAGGTTCAGGTTCGGGTTCAGGTTCGGGTTCAGGTTCAGGTTCAGGCTGTGGACAGAAGCAGCCCAGAGGATGCCTGCACGGGGACTGACCCGGACACGTTGGCACTTCAAGTGGATCGGCTCATTCCCATTATTCCCACCATCCCTCTCCCATTCACACCCATTGATTCCCTGTCCTTCCCTGTTCCAGGGTCCTGCTCCCAGCTGAATGCTGATCCCAAGCCCGAGTCTGCAGCAGCTGGAATCATTTCAATCAACACCAGACTCGGAGAGAAGGGTCAGTGTGGGGAGAGGGGATGGATTGTTGTTCAGTGTTGATGTGTGGGTCGGGACCCCCAGTGTGTGTGTGAGCAGCAAGTGCTGGTGACTACACTTTCTATCTGACACTTTGACGTGAGTCCTGTATCAGTATCTCAGTCTCAGATACTGGAGCATTGATGACAAGATGAGCCCTGTATCTGTATCTCAGTCTCAGATACTGGAGCATTGATGACAAGATGAGTCCTGTATCTGTATCTCAGTCTCAGATACTGGAGCATTGATGACAAGATGAGCCCTGTATCTCAGTCTCAGATACTGGAGCATTGATGACAAGATGAGTCCTGTATCTCAGTCTCAGATACTGGAGCATTGATGACAAGATAAACTGACAAATACTTTACTGAACAATGGTTACAGAAAGACATCTCCCTCCTGTGCTGTGTGTGTGTCTGTCACATAGAGACAAGCAGGCAGCTGCTCCACACAGAGACTTTCTGGAAACTTCTCCCTGATCATTGCAGCATTTTATACTGGAGAGCAGTTGGTCACGGCCACAGTTCTTCACAGAGCGCACACATAATATTACAAGAAGCACCGTGTTACAAGTGTCTACTTGATACCCAATGGGAGGTGTACACACTCACCGTTGTCTACAGTAAAATCTCCGTTACTTGTGTGAAGAATGTTTCCGTTTTCCCGCACTTCACACACATACAGCTTCCCATCCTCCACTGTAACGCGTCGAACCATCAGATAGACCGCGTTATCCAGGCGGATCTGATCAGTGTTGCCCCTGTTCTGCTGGGATGAGTCCATGGGTCTCCAGTGAAGACTGACTGTATCTGAGAGTCTGGAGATGGTGCAGCTGAGTGTAACGTCACTGCCCAGCAGAGGCCTCTGTGGACTTGCCTCAACTGTGAAAAACAGATCAATGAGATTCAGAATGAGTAGTGGTTTGTACAAGTCTAGTCCCAGATAGGACAATGACATTCTTGCTTGCTGCAGCACAACAGGATATTGTAGGCATCAATACAGAACAGATCAGTGTGTCCATATACCATAGAATATTTATATATACACACATAAATAAACAGTTAAAGTACAATAGACTGTTATAGAAACATAGAAACATAGAAATTAGGTGCAGGAGTAGAGGCCATTCGGCCCTTCGAGCCTGCACCGCCATTCAATATGATCATGGCTGATCATCCAACTCAGTATCCCGTACCTGCCTTCTCTCCATACCCTCTGATCCCCTTAGCCACAAGGGCCACATCTAACTCCCTCTTAAATATAGCTCATAGTTCAGAAATATAGTTATAGTTCAGAGTTTGTTTGAAGTTGTGTTTAATAGTCTGATGGCTGTGGGGAAGATTCTATTCCTGAACCTGGATGTTGCAGATTTCAGGCTCCTGTACCTTCTACATGAAGGCAGCGGAGAGATGAGTGTGTGGCCAGGATGGTGTGGGCCCTTGATGATGCTGCCAGCCTTTTTGAGGCAGCGACTGCGATAGATCCCCTCGATGGGAGGGAGGTCAGAGCCGAGGATGGACTGGGCAGTGTTTACTACTTTTTGTAGTCTTTTCTGCTCCTGGACGCTCAAGTTGCCGAACCAAGCCACGATGCAACCAGTCAGCATGCTCTCTACTGTGCACCTGTAGAAGTTAGAGAGAGTCCTCCTTAACATACCGACTCTCCGTAATCTTCTCAGGAAGTAGAGGAGCTGATGAGCTTTCTTTATAATTGCATCAGTGTTCTGGGACCAGGAGAGATCTTTGGAAAGATGCACGCCCAGGAATTTGAAGTTCTTGACCCTTTCAACCATCGACCCATTGATATAAACGGGACTGTGGGTCCCCATCCTACCCCTTCCAAAGTCCACAATCAGTTCCTTGGTTTTGCTGGTGTTGAGGGCCAGGTTATTGTGCTGGCACCATATGGACAGTTGCTCGATCTCTCTTATACTCTGACTCATCCCCATCAGTGATACGTCCCACAACAGTGGTGTTGTCGGCGAACTTGATGATGGAGTTCGCACTGTGACTGGCTACACAGTCATGAGTATAGAGTGAGTACAGCAGGGGGCTGAGCACGCAGCCTTGAGGTGCTCCCGTGCTGATTGTTATCGAGGCTGACACATTTCCACTAATACGAACAGACTGTGGTCTGTGGATGAGGAAGTCGAGGATCCAATTGCAGAGGGATGCG
Source organism: Amblyraja radiata (assembly GCF_010909765.2). Taxonomy (NCBI): domain Eukaryota; kingdom Metazoa; phylum Chordata; class Chondrichthyes; order Rajiformes; family Rajidae; genus Amblyraja; species Amblyraja radiata. The sequence goes on from NC_045991.1 coordinate 13,457,814, forward strand.
CAGAGACCCAGTTCTGCGAGTTTGGTAACCAGTTTGGAGGGGATGATTGTGTTAAATGCCGAGCTGTAATCAATGAATAACAGCCTGACATATGAGTTTTTGTTGTCCAAGTGGTCCAGTGCGGAGTGGAGAGCCAGCGAGATCGCATCCACCGTTGATCTGTTGTGGCGGTAAGCGAACTGCAGTGGGTCCAGGTTTTTGTTGAGGTAGGAGTTGATTTGCTCCATGATCAACCTCTCAAAGCACTTCATCACCACCGGCGTTAGTGCCACTGGTCAATAGTCATTGAGGCACGTCACCTTGCTCTTCTTGGGCACTGGTATAATTGATGCCTTTTTAAAGCAGGTGGGGACCTCAGACCTCAGAAGTGAAAGGTTGAAAATGTCCGTAAAAACTCCCGCCAGTTGGTCCGCACAGGTTTTTAGAACACGACCGGGTATACCATCACGTCCAGGTGCTTTCCGAGGGTTCACCCCTCTGAAGGATTTCCTGACATCGGCCTCTGTGACTGTGACTGAAATACCATCACAGCGAATGGGGGCTCGCGAAGGCACATCAGTATTCTCCCTGTCAAAGCGTGCGTAAAACGCATTGAGTTCTTCAGGGAGTGATGTTTCACTGACATTCGAACTGCCTCCTGATTTTGCCTTGTAGGAGGTGATTGCATTCAGGCCCTGCCACAGCTGCCGAACATCCGTCTCATTCTCCAGCTTGGAGCAGAAGTCCCTTTTGCCCTTTTGATAGCCTTACCAAGGTCGTATCTGGACTTCTTGTAGACCTCTTTATCTCCAGACCTGAATGCCCGGGACCTGGACTTCAGAAGAGTGCGGATCTCATGATTTATCCAATAACTGGGCTTAAAGCTAACAGCCTAGCTGAAAGTCAGAACAACTTCTCCCCCAGTGCTCTCAGACCCCTGACACGCGTGGCTGGTCACATTGGCACAGTGAAATGCCGGCTGTTCACCGTGTGACTGCAGGAGGAACCGGAAACATACAGGCAGTGTTGTATTTACACATGCTCTGTTTCAAATATTCACAAACTGTTGAATGTGCACCTATTTCCACTCCTTCTAGGTGTATCTGATTGGTCTCAAGAGGTGAACTCTATGACAGAGCCCATGTTCCACAGGTGAAGGATGGACTTCCATCCACCTGATCACAGGGTAACATTAAGTAGCAGTGTCACCCCGGGACCACTACACGGACACATTGGTTCCATACCACCTTGCTTGCCGCGATCACCTTACCGTGTGCCGGCAAGAAGACCATGGTATTCGCTGTGGGTAGATTCATTGATTTGCTGTTCCCAGTGAAGTCATCAAACTATTATCACCCATCCCTGCTGATCATTACAGAATCAATGAACAAAATCACTTCCCCAGTTGTTTGACTATTCACCGGGTGGAAGAAGTCTCACAATTCCCGCCATCTCTCATCATTCATTATAGGTGACAATATTTACAGAGATTAATTCAACATTATTGATCCTTATCGCACCCACTCACCTTTCATCCCAAATAGTTCATATTGTTTCAGGATTTGCTTTATCGGTTCTGTTTGAGTCAAAGTGAAAATCCCAGCCCATTTAAATGTGGGTTTATCAATTGTTAGAGCAACGGTTGTGGTATTCACATTCATCCCCGGGTACAAGTTGCCAGCGGCGTTATCTTTGATCCAAGAGTTCTCCGTTCTTCTAAAAGTCAATTTTCCGATTTCCTTCCCTGAGTGTGGTTTCCATTCCCAGACAACAACAGTGTCTTTCTCAGCATTGTCCGGTCCGTTTAACACAATGTCATCTCCATTATCCAAGAAATACATTCGATTTCTGTTTACTGTTGCGAATACGAACAATGAAGAATTAACATTTAAAACACATTTTCCCCACCCACCCCATATCTGTAATCATTAATTTTGAACTGAATTTAATTCCAGACAGTTGTGATCTTCCTTGGAAACCCCAGCGAGGAAGTCACGGTTTGTGAAGAGATGTGTGTGTGGAATAACCTGGCCTGATTGATGCAGGGATATTTTATCACATGAGTGAGTGAGTGAGTGAGTGAGTGAGTGAGTGAGTGAGTGAGTGAGTGAGTGAGTGAGTGAGTGAGTGAGTGAGTGAGTGAGTGAGTGAGTGAGTGAGTGAGTGAGTGAGTGAGTGAGTGAGTGAGTGAGTGAGTGGGGGGGAGGGAGGGAGGTGGGGTAGGGGGTTGTGTTGGGGTTAGTGGAGGAACTACACCTGCTTTTGAAGGGACTTTGTGGGAGCGTGAAGTGAAGACATTGCGTCTGGTTCTCGGGCTGTGACTGGATCGATAAGTCGAGGGCAGATCCACCCACATGGACTGTGGTGAGGAGATGTTGGGGAGGATAGTGTGGAAAATCGTGTCAAAGGCTGCAGAGGCTGAGCGGGATGAGGAGGGAGGGTTTAACTCTGCAACAAGTTCACAGGAGGCCTTTTCTGACTTTGATAAGGACCGTGTCGGTGCAGGAGAAGGAGAGGGAGTTGATGGGATGGGCTCAGAAATGGAGGTCCAGCAAGGATGGTGTGGATTGGTGAGGCAGCAATACATACAGGGATGTGGAATGGAGGTCCAGCAAGGATGGTGTGGATTTGTGAGGCAGCAACACATACAGGGATGTGGAATGGGGGTCCAGCAAGGATGGTGTGGATTTGTGAGGCAGCAACACATACAGGGATGTGGAATGGAGGTCCAGCAAGGATGGGGTGGTTTTGTGAAGCAGCAACACATTCAGGGATGTGGAGAGGAAAGTGAGATTGACAATAGGGTGCGGGTTTACACGGACAATGATAATTAATGCAAGGTGATTGTGACCGGTGTAGAGAAAGTACTTACTCTGTGTGGAAACTGGTTGAAGCAGGAAAACAAAGAAACAGAACATCAAACCAGCTGGCAAACTGTTGCAGAGAAACCTCGACCTCATTTTGTACATTCTCTGTTTGGAAATAAGGTTCAGTTTTAGACTAAGGATCAGTAAATTGGTAGTTGGCAAATGTTGTATTGAGTACAGCCAGTTTGAAACTCCTGACCCTGGGGCATTTTAGAATTGGCCGCACACAATTACACGGGGAAAATACATTCACTTGGTGGATTCTGCAGCTGGAATATTGTCACTTCAGTAATCTGGGATTTCACCACCATATTCAACCGCTATTGTCCCAAATCATTCATCTGTACTCCGCCTTTTCCATGTTTGACTCAATTACCTCCGACCACTGGTAAAATGAACAGAGAAGGCAACACAATGGCAAGGGACATTCAATATTCTCAAATGGTCCCAGGATATTGCCGGCGAAACGGTAACAAAAGTATTCAATTTAGATTGACTGGGAAACGGAGACGAGGAAACACTTTTTCTCACAGAGAGTTGTGAGTCTGTGGAATTCTCTGCCTCAGAGGATTGTGGAGGCAGGTTCTCTGGATGCTTTCATGAGAGAGCTAGATAGGGCTCTTAAAGATAGTGGAGTCAGGGGATATGGGGAGAAGGCAGGAACGGGGAACTGATTGGGGATGATCAGCCATGATCACATTGAATGGCGGTGCTGGCTGGAAGGGCCGAATTGCCTCTACTCCTGCACCTGTTGTTTATTGTCTATTGACACCAGTAGGAAAATAGCATATGTTGGTTATTTAGCTGTGGGAAATAAAGGAGACAAAACAAAATTAATAAAGTTTGTATGCCCTTGTCAAATCTAAAGTGGAACAAAGTGATTGAATGAGTGATATATCACAGTTTACAGGACATCCAACATTGTTCAGTTTGTGGATACCTGTTAAACCACTCTTTGACATGAAGTGAGACTGCAGTGAGGTCACCTACCTTGTGAGAAGAGACTGATGGTGAACGAGTACAGAGACTGAGTGACAAAGCTCCAAGCACGGCGACACACTGCGATTCACAGTCTCACACAGTTTCTTTGGAAGTGCAAACACCCTTGCTCTTTCTATCCAGCTCAGGATTCACACACCATTTGTGTTGATTATGTTTGTGTCAGATTAAAAATCATCTTGTAAAAGCTAATTTGGACAAAACAGATCGGGAATTTCCTGAGGTCACAAATACATTGGATAAGTTTAGACTTGAAACCTCCTTATATTAAATGCTATTAGTGGGTGGCAAATGTCTAAGATAATGGCAAACGAGGGAATCTGCTGTTTTGTAACGAAGGGAACATTGTGAATATTCACGCCTTGCAGCTGTGTTAGAGCTTTAGCTCAAGTTCAAGTTCAAGTGAGTTTATTATCATGTGTCCCTGATAGAAACATAGAAACATAGACAATAGGTGCAGGTGTAGAGGCCATTCGGCCCTTCGAGCCTGCACCGCCATTCAATATGATCATGGCTGATCATCCAACTCAGTATCCTGTACCTGCCTTCGGTAGAATGGTTTTAACTCATTTATACCTCACTAGTCAGTCAATTAATTGAGCGAGCGGGCAACAGAATGGCGAGGACGTTGAACATCCTCAATCAGTCCCAGAGGATTGCCTGAGAAATGGGAAAAATAAAATCCACATGAGCAGCGATACATTAGATTGACCAGAAAGCCCAAATGGGTAAAATGGCAGATGCTGATCATTTAGCTTCATTAAGTTTCTAGTGGAAATAATGGAGACAGAAATACATTGATAAAGTTTCATGTTGGAAGGAACTGCAGATGCTGCTTTATACCGAATATAGACAAGTAACTGGGCGGGACAGGCAGCATCTCTGGGGAGAAGGAATGGGTGACGTTTCATGTCAAAGAAGTCTGGATCTGAAGAAGGGTCTCGACACGAAACATCACCAATTCTTTCTCTCCAGATGCTGCCTGTCCCGCTGAGTTACTCCAGCATTTTGTGTCTCTCTTCATTATTCATTACGTTTCTGTGTCCTTGTAAAATCTAAAGCAGAACAGACTGGTACAGTCTAATAAATGGCTGTAGGAGTGGAATATCACACATTAGAAATTATTGAACACGGAGTTCCGTTTCTAGATCCCATTTAAACCACACCTTTACCTGAAGTGAACTTGTAGTAAGGTCGCCTACCTTGTGGGAAGAGACTGATGGTGAGCGAGTCCAGAGACAGGGCAGCAAAGCTCCAAGCACGGTGACACACTGACTTCCCCAGTCTCACGCTGTGTCTTATGAAACTACAGGACCCTCCTCTTCCTCTCCTGCTCAGGGTTCAGACATCACTTCTGTTGAAAGTGTTTGCGTCAGTGTAAAACCCATATTGTCAAACCTTATTCGGCAAAGGAAAATGGGAATTTACTGAGCTCAAACATGCATTGGATGCGTTGAGACATGGAACCTCATCTTTCTAAATGGGAAGGGGGAAAAGGGGAAGTACAATGGGATCTGGGGGTCCTTGTTCATCAGTCTATGAAAGTAAGCATGCAGGTACAGCGGGCAGTGAAGAAAGCCAATTGGCCTTTATAACAAGAGGAATCGAATATAGGAGCAAAGAGGTCCTTCTGCAGTTGTACAGAGCCCTGGTGAGACCACACCTGGAGTATTGTGTGCAGTTTTGGTCTCCTAATTTGAGGAAGGACATTCTTGCTATTGAGGGAGTACAGCGTAGGTTCACCAGGTTAATTCCCGGGATGGCGGGACTGTCATATGCTGAGAGAATGGAGCGGCTGGGCTTGTACACTCTGGAGTTTAGAAGGATGAGAGGGCATGTCATTGAAACATATAAGATTGTTAAGGGCTTGGACACGCTAGAGTCAGGAAATATGTTCCCGAAGTTGGGGGAGTCCAGAACCAGGGGCCACAGTTTAAGAATAAGGGGTAAGCCATTTAGAAGAGAGACCAGGAAACACCTTTTCTCACAGAGAGTGGTGAGTCTGTGGAATTCCCTGCCTCCGAGATCGGTGGAGGCCGGTTCTCTGTATGCTTTCAAGAGAGAGCTAGATAGGGCTCTTAAAGATAGCGGAGTCAGGGGATATGGTGAGAAGGCAGGAACGGGGTTTGCACCAAGACCTTCACAACCTTTTATTTCCACTCAAGGTGGAACCTGCAGCCAATATTTTCATTAGCATCCAAATAGTTCCTGCATCTTGCAGTGTTCTCCAAGTTCAACATCAGAGTGCACCAAGACTATCATAATATGCCTTCCGACTTACTGGATGAAGCATTGAAGACAAAGGCGGAATCAGCTAATTTAATATCGTACTTATATAATATCATTTTAAACATAGACATACCCACAACAGATGGAATTAGAAGAGATTGGGAACAAGAATTAGCTATAAAAATTTCAAAAGAGAGATGGGATAATCATTTACTACAGGTGCATAAATGCTCGATCAATGTACGACATACGCTTATCCAATTCAAAACATTACATAGACTATATTATTCAAAAACTAAATTAAATAAAATCTTTCCTAATGTCTCACCAATCTGTGATCGGTAGGTCAGGATTGAACCCTGGTCGCCGGCACTGTGAGGCAGCAGCTCTAACATCTGTGTCACTGTGATTTGGGTGGTTTGGCTGTATAAAAACTATGTGAGTTTTGGGTTGAGGAGAACACAAACCAGTAGATGTGAGAATAAAATGCTATATTTACTCAGTTATTCCAATATTGAGTGTAATTATCTCCTGAGTTTCACACAAGGTAAACCCACCAGTCACCAGCCTCATCATCATCCAATTTCTTCTGCAACTTCCAGTTTTCTCCAAATCAAACGGCACAGTTTGCACCAAGACCTTCACAACCTCTGGGAATAAATCACGTCCCTTCCAGTTCAATTCAGTTTAGTTCAGTGTCACGTTCGTGAGGTAAAGAGAAAAGCTTTTGCAGAATGCTAACCAGCCTGGAGAAAGACAAGTATAATTCATGCTATTCACAACTGAAGTTAGAATAGTTTCCAGTAACACATATTCAAGCAGATGACTGTGTGATGTTTGAAATGTCTATGATAATGACAAATGACAGAATCTGTTGTTTTGTAATAAATGGAACGGTGGATATTCTTGCCTGTTCATGCTGTAGTTGGTCCGATAGTTCAAACTAATATTCATTGCATCAGATCATGGTGGAGGTTGGACTTAGGAGGTCACCAATCAGCAGCATATGATCATCAAACTACTACAATTTTACAAAGTAAGTCCAATATTGAGAGCAAATTTCTCCTCAGTTCTGAATTTCATTCAAGGTAGAACCTCCAGCAAACATTTTCACAATCATTAGATTTTCCCTCTGTCATTTGGTGTTCTCCAAGCACAACCTCACAGAGTTGCACCAAGATCTTCACAGCCTAGAGATATAGACACGAGAGATACATTGTGTTCCAGGTGTACACTGGCCCTATCCCCGAACTCTATCCCCATTACATTGATGACTGCATCGATGCTAGAAAATATATCCACAATATGCAAACACAATCCATACCCAAAATTGTTTGGTCATGTTAGTGGAGTGGCACATATTGACCCAGTTAGTCACCATCATAACTTGGAAATACATTGCTGATCCTTCGTTATTTGTGGGGCCTACTCCTATCATTTACATCATTTACTAAACACCTCCATCAGTGGTGGAATAAGGATGGTCACATCCTCATGGGTTAAAAATGGAAGCCTAAACACTGAGGCCCACATCCAAAAACATAGATTTATCAGCAAAACATCTGGAGGGAATCACAACGTGCAGCTCATCATCAGCTCAGGAATTAGTGTCGTCCTCATTGTGACAAGAAATCTAATCAGGCTCCTTCCTTAATCCGGGTTAACAACTAATTTCCCCCATATTGTGTGAATTCTGCAGAGAAATACAATTCATTTTTATTGCTGCTCAGCCTCTGTTTTAGATATTTTTCCCCAGTTCCTGAATCTTTCTCTTCGTAATTCATCTCATCTCCCCGTCCATCCCACACTGTCCGTCACTCTCACATTCTAAACATAGAAACATAGACAACGGATGCAGGAGTAGAGGCCATTCGGCCCTTCAAGCCTGCACCATTCGCCATTCAATATGATCATGGCTGATCATCCAACTCAGTATCCTGTTCCTGCCTTCTCTCCATACCCCCTGATCCCTTTAGCCACAAGGGCCACATCTAACTCCCTCTTAAATATAGCCAATGAACTCACCTCAACTGCCTTCTCTGGCAGAGAGTTTCAGAGATTCGCCACTCTCTGTGTGAAAAAAAATGTTTTTCTCATCTCGGTCCTAAAAGACTTCCCCCTTATCCTTAAACTGTGTGTGGCCCCTGGTTCTGGATTTCCCCAACATCGGGAACAATCTTCCTGCATTTAGCCTGTCCAACCCCTTAAGAATTTTGTAAGTTTCTATAAAATCCCCCCTCAATCTTCTAAATTCTAGCGAGTACAAGCCGAGTCTATCCAGTCTTTCTTCATATGTAAGTCCTGCCATCCCAGGAATCAGTCTGGTGAACCTTCTCTGTACTCCTTCTACTCCCTCCAGGTCCTTCCTCTTTTACACAGATCCTTCCTCTTTTACGCTGACGTTATCTCTCTTTACCCTTTACATTTAAAAGTAATTCCGTATAATTCTATTTATGTAATTTTTTTAAATACATGAGAACAGAACATGGGGCATGTGTGTTGAGGATGTATTTATTTATTATAAGGATAGTAACTAACTATTGTATTGTTGGTGTCTTGACCAAAAAGCGTAATTTTTAAATTTATTGTTGCTTCTTCCCACTGATTAAAAAATAAAATAATGGTGTTTCTCTCTACTAAATGCTGCTCTTTATTCATTAAAACATATTTCAATCTCCAACCTGGTTTTGTGTTTCCAGGTTCCAAAACAGTGTTTGGATATTTAAAATAATTTATGCGATAAGACAATGTATTTTTGAATGTATGTAAGTGAAATGATGGCAAACAAATCTATTGTAGATGATGGTGATGTACCGTGTAGAATAGATAAGGGAGAAGATGTGGAGACACAAGAGTTTGTAGATTCTGGAAACACCAGCAAAGAGCAAACTGCTGGAGGGAATTTGTGGATCAGGAATCATCTGTGGAAGTAAATGGACAGATGACCATTCGCAACTGAAGAAGGGTCACGATACACAGGGTCATCTGTACATTTACCTCGACAGACGCTGCCTGACCCACTGAGTCCCTCCAGTAGATTGTTGTTGTTTGTTTCAGGGAGAACAAGTCGATGTGTCCAATTTTCAGAAGGTCTTTGAATTTTAAATATGTGGATTAGGCAATATTAAACAGGCATGAATTGAAAATTATTTGGCAGACAGGAAACAGAGAGGAGACTTTGTTAGGGTGGCAGGTGGTGATGAATGTGTTACTGCCTCACAAATCCAGTTCTTGAGTCTGTTATTTTCAATGTTCATCAATGATATTGACAAGGAAACACATTGAATGTTTCTAAGTTTGATGACATGAAACTGAGAGTAAATAGGAGAAGCAAAGAGGATGCAAAGAGGTTTCCAGGTGATGTCAGTCAGTTGAGTTACTTGCCAAATATACACAGATGCAGCAGAGAGTCATAGAGCTGTAGAGCATGGAAATAGACACATCAACCCAACACACACATGCTGACCAAGATGTCCAACTGACCCCATCACAATTGGCTGTCCCTGGCCCATGTCTCTCCAAACATGTCTTTGTGCTCTCCTTACCGGAGAAAGGGGTTTTCAGCCACACATGTAATGCAGCCAAGGCTGACCAGACTGATTCCTGGAATGGCAGGACTAATGTGTAAGGAGAGGAGGAGCTGACTGAGCCAGTAGTCACTGGAGTCTGGAAGAGTTAAACATGACCTCTCTAAATTAAACAACATTCAAAGCAGAGCTAGACAGACTCGATACATAAAGATATTTCCAGTGACTGTAGGATCTGGAACAAGGGGTTTTGGACTCAAGATAAGGGGTGAAACGTTGAGGGCTGAGACATTTCTTCATTGTGAATATGGTGAGCCATTGAAATTCAGCCCACAGAAAATGGTAGATGGCAGGTCACTGAATCTTGTTAAGTAGGGGATAGATTTATTTGACATAAAATGCATCAACATTTATCGGGAGAGAATTGGAATATGAGAATGTTTTGAATGATTGAACAGGCTCAAAGTGACAAATAATTCACCCCTGATTCTCTTTTGCATGTTTCAATAGGTTTTGGGATAGTTTGATGTTGTCTTTGTCCTTCAGAATTCTGATGTTTATTTACATATTGTGAAATTTAGTCAGATATAAAACAGGAAGTGGAACAGCCCAGAGCTGAGAATAGACGAATCATTGTGGTTAAATTGCAACAGCTCTTCCTGCAGCTTTGACCATTGCTCTGAATGATTCAGGATATGATGTAAAATTCAGAGCAATGGTCAAGGCTGCAGGAAGAGCTGTTGCAATTTAATCACAATGATTCGTCTATTCTGACCTGTGGGTTGTTTCACTTCCTGTTTTTTTATCTGGAATGAATAAAGAGCAGTATTTACTAGAGAGAAAAACCATTATTTTATTTTTTAATCAGTGGGAAGTAGCAAAATAATTTTAAATTACGCTTTTTCACTCTCAGAGGCGGCTGAAAGAAGCAGCCGGTGGATTTGGCTCAAGCGGAAAGACCCATGCTGGGCCCCAAGTATTTCAGGGTGAATCTTTGGGACGGTTTGACACGGGACACGCGCTGAGGGCTGATCATCCTGCAGCGGGCCGCCCTTGTGGAGGGTGTATAGTGTTAAAAGGCCGAAACACCCAGTGATGCAAGGGTACACTACTGATGATGTGTCCTGTGCCCAACTGTCCTGAAGGTTACCCAGGCCAAGATATACGTATCCACTCCCCCACCCCCCCCCCCCCCCCCCACAGATGTTGAGCGTCTACCACTCTCAACAATCAACGAATGTCGTTAAATGCTCCCCACCTATTGGCACAAGGGACTTCTTAACATCTTGTCCTGTGTATTTGATTCTTCTTGGTCAAGACACCAACAATACAATAGTTCGTTACTATCCTTATAATAAATACATCCTCAACACACATGCCCCATGTTCTGTTCTCATGTATTTAAAAAAATTATATAAATAGAATTATACGGAATTACTTTTAAATGTAAAGGGTAAAGAGAGATAACGTCAGCATAAAAGAGGAAGGATCTGTGTTAGGCCCTGGAGGGAGTTGAGGGAGTACAGAGAAGGTTCACCAGACTGATTCCTGGGATGGCAGGACTTTCATGTGAAGAACGACTGCATAGACTCGGCTTGTACCCGCTAGAATTTAGAAGATTGAGGGGGGATCTCATAGAAACTTACAAAATTCTTAAGGTGTTGGACAGGCTAGATGAAGGAAGATTATTCCCGATGTTGGGGAAGTCGAGAACAAGGGGTCACAGTTTAAGGATAAGGGGGAAATCTTTTAGGACCGAGATGAAAAAAACATTTTTTTTCACACACAGAGAGTGGTGAATCTGTGGAATTCTCTGCCACAGAAGGTAGTTGAGGCCACAGTTCATTGGCTATATTTAAGAGGGAGTTAGATGTGGCCCTTGTGGCTAAAGGGATCAGGGGGTATGGAGAGAAGCCAGGTACAGGATACTGAGTTGGATGATCAGCCATGATCATATTGAATGGCGAATGGTGCAGGCTCGAAGGGCCGAATGGCCTCTACTCCTGCACCTATTGTCTATGTTTCTATGTTTCTATGTTTAGAATATGAGAGTGACGGACAGTGTGGGGTGGAGGGGGAGATGAGATGAATTACGAAGAGAAAAATTCAGGAACTGTGGAAAAATATCTAAAACAGAGGCTGAGCAGCAATAAAAATGAATTGTATTTCTCTGCAGAATTCACACAATATGGGGGAAATGAGTTGTTAACCCGGATTAAGGAAGGAGCCTGATTAGATTTCTTGTCACAATGAGAACGACACTAACTCCTGAGCTGATGATGAGCTGCAAGTTGTGATTCCCTCCAGAAGTTTTGCTGATAAATCTATGTTTTAGGATGTGGGCCTCAGTGTTTAGGCTTCCAGTTTTAACCCATGAGGATGTGACCATGCTTATTCCACCACTGATGGATGTGTTTAGAAAATGATGTAAATGATAGGAGTAGGCCCCACAAATAACGAAGGATCAGCAATGTATTTCCAAGTTATGATGGTGACTAACTGGGTCAATTTGTGCCACTCCACTAACATGACCAAACAATTCTGGGTATGGATTGTGTTTGCATATTGTGGATATATTTTCTAGCATCGATGCAGTCATCAATGTAATGGGGATAGAGTTCGGGGATAGGGCCAGTGTACACCTGGAACACAATGTATCTCTCGTGTCTATATCTCTAGGCTGTGAAGATCTTGGTGCAACTCTGTGAGGTTGGGCTTGGAGAACACCAAATGACAGAGGGAAAAACTAGTGATTGTGAAAATGTTTGATGTAGGTTCTACCTTGAGTGAAATTCAGAACTGAGGAGAAATTTGCTCTCAATATTGGACTTACTTTGACAAATTGTAGTAGTTTGATGATCATATGCTGCTGATTGGTGACCTCCTAAGTCCAACCTCCACCATGATCTGATGCAATGAATATTAGTTTGATCTATCGGACCAACTACAGCATGAACAGGCAAGAATATCGACCGTTCCATTTATTACAAAACAACAGATTCTGTCATTTGTCATTATCATAGACATTTCAAACATCACACAGTCTTCTGCTTGAATATGTGTTACTGGAAACTATTCTAACTTCAGTTGTGAATAGCATTAATTACACTTGTCTTTCTCCAGGCTGGTTAGCATTCTGCAAAAGCTTTTCTCTTTACCTCACGAACGTGACACTGAACTAAACTGAATTGAACTGGAAGGGACGTGATTTATTCCCAGAGGTTGTGAGGGTCTTGGTGCAAACTGTGCCGTTTGATTTGGAGAAAACTGAAAGTTGCAGAAGAAATTGGGTGATGATGAGGCTGGTGACTGGTGGGTTTACCTTGTGTGAAACTCAGGAGATAATTACACTCAATATTGGAATAACTGAGTAAATACAGCATTTTATTCTCACATCTACTGGTTTGTGTTCTCCTCAACCCAAAACTCACATAGTTTTAAACAGCCAAACCACCCAAATCACAGTGACACAGATGTTAGAGCTGCTGCCTCACAGTGCCGGCGACCAGGGTTCAATCCTGACCTACCTCGGATGCTCTCTGGGTGGAGATAGCACGCTCCCTGTGGCCACGAATGAGTGGGGATGTAGGGTTACTGGACCTCCATAAATTGCCAGTAGTGTGTAGGGAGCGGATGGGAAAGTGAGAGAACAGAACGAGTGTGAACGGGTGATCAGTGGTCGGCACGGACAGAGGGCTGAAGGGCAAGTTTCCATGCTGTGTCTCAAAACTAAACTCAATCAGAACATCACTACAGATACAAGAAGATTGACACATACTCATCATTACACAACAATAGATACTCTAATTCCCCAATGCCCTTGACATTTGTTATCCTCCAATAACCTTTAGACAATAGACAACAGGTGCAGGAATAGAGGCCATTCGGCCCTTCGAGCCAGCACCGCCATTCAATGTGATCACGGCTGATCATCCCCAATCAGTACCCCGTTCCTGCCTTCTCCCCATATTCCCTGACTCCGCTATCTTTAAGAGCCCTATCTAGCTCTCTCTTGAAAGCATCCAGAGAACCTGCCTCCACCGCCCTCTGAGGCAGAGAATTCCACAGACTCGCCATTCTCTGTGAGAAATAGTGTTTCCTGGTCTCTGTTCTAAATGGCTTACTCCTTATTCTTAAACTGTGGCCCCTGGTTCTGGACTCCCCCAACATTGGAAACATATTTCCTGCCTCTAGCGTGTACAAGCCCTTAACAATCTTATATGTTTCTATGAGATGCCCTCACATCCTTCTAAACTCCAGAGTGTACAAGTCCAGCCGTTCCATTCTCTCAGCATATGACAGTCCCGCCATCCCGGGAATTAACCTGGTGAACCTACGCTGGGCTCCCTCAATAGCAAGAATGTCCTTCCTCAATTTAGGGGACCAAAACAGCACACAATACTCCAGGTGTAGTCTCACTAGGGCCCTGTACAACTGCAGAAGGACCTCTTTGCTCCTATATTCGATTCCTCTTGTTATAAAGGCCAACATGCCATTGGCTTTCTTCACTTCCTGCTGTACCTGCATGCTTACTTTCATAGACTGATGAACAAGGGCCCCCAGATCACGTTGTACTTCCCCTTTTCCCCCTTCCCATTTAGAAAGATGAGGTTCCATGTCTCAACGCATCCAATGCATGTTTGAGCTCAGTAAATTCCCATTTTCCTTTGCCGAATAAGGTTTGACAAGATGGGTTTTACACTGACACAAACACTTTCAACAGAAGTGATGTCTAAACCCTGAGCAGGACAGGAAGAGGAAGGTCCTGTAGTTTCATAAGACACAGCGTGAGACTAGGGAAGTCAGTGTATCACCGTGCTTGGAGCTTTGCTGCCCAGTCTCTGGACTCGTTCACCATCAGTCTCTTCCCACAAGGTAGGCGACCTTACTACCGGTTCACTTCGGGTAAAGGTGAGGTTTAAATGGGATCTAGGAACGGAACTCTGTGTTCAATAATTTCTAACATGTAATATTCCACTCCTACAGCCATTTATTAGACTGTACCAGTCTGTTCTGCTTTAGATTTTAATAGGACATAGAAACGTAATGAATAATGAAGAGAGACACAAAATGCTGGAGTAACTCAGCGGGACAGGCAGCATCTGGAGAGAAAGAATGGGTGATGTTTCGTGTCGAGACCCTTCTTCAGATCCAGACTTCTTTGACCCGAAACATCACCCATTCCTTCTCTCCAGAGATGCTGCCTGTCCCGCCCAGTTACTCCCGCCCAGTTACTTGTCTATATTCGGTGTAAAGCAGCATCTGCAATTCCTTCCAACATGAAACTTTATCAATGTATTTCTGTCTCCATTATTTCCACTAGAAACTTAATGAAGCTAAATTATCAGCATCTGCCATTTTACCCATTTGGGCTTTCTGGTCAATCTAATGTATCGCTGCTCATGTGGATTTTATTTTTCCCATTTCTCCGGCAATCCTCTGGGACTGATTGAGGACGTTCAACGTCCTCGCCGTTCTGTTGGCCGCTCGCTCAATTAATTGACTGACTAGTGAGGTACAAATGAGTTTAAACCATTCTACCGAGAAGCAGGAAGTAAGTGGGTCAAGAATAAAACTGTTGACGTACAGATGAGTCATTTCAGTCAAGGCAAAGCGACTGAATGTGGTTGTGAAATCCCAGATGACAGCAGTGACAATATTCCAGTGGCAGATTCCACAGAGGAATGGTCCTTCCCCGTGTAGTTGTGTGCGGTTAATTCTCAAATGGTCCTGGCCCAGGGTTTTCAAAGTGGCTGTGTTCAATACAACACTTGCCAACTAGCTATTCACTGCAGCATTTCCTTTGCAAATTATTTAGTGGCCCTGTTCCGTGCAAGATCACACGACCATCAAACATTCTTCAGTATGATTTTACACATCATCACCACTTCAAATGGTGACATTTGTTTTAGAGAAATGCAAGGTGGTTATGTGGGTTATTCACAGAGACTGTGAAGGTCTTGGTGCACCCTGTGATGTTGAACTTGGAGAACACTGCAAGATGGTTATGTGGGTTATTTACAGAGGCTGTGATGGTCTTGGTGCTCTCTGTGATGTTGAACTTGGAGAACGTTGCAAGGTGGTTATGTGGGTTATTTACAGAGGCTGTGATGGTCTTGGTGCACTCTGTGATGTTGAACTTGGAGAACACTGCAAGATGGTTATGTGGGTTATTTACAGGGGCTGTGAAGGTCTTGGTGCACTCTGTGATGTTGAACTTGGAGAACACTGCAAGCTGCAGGAACTATTTGGATGCTAATGAAAATATTGGCTGCAGGTTCCTCCTTTAATGAAATTAAAAGCTTGGGAGAAAATTTACATTCAATATTGTACTAAGTTTGAAAATAATGTATGATCCTGATTCTTAAATGTACCTTATTTGTAACCCCCTAAACGCACCGTGATGTACTACATTTGGATATAGATTTAAACTGCTATAATGGTATGTGGACATATAATGGTAGATGGACACACTGATCTGTTTTGTTGTCAATGCCTACTATGTTCTGTTGTGCTGAAGCAAAGCAAGAATTTCATTGTCCTATCAGAGACACATGATAATAAACTCACTTGAACTTGAAGTTGAGCTAAAGCTCTAACACAGCTGCAAGGCATGAATATTGACCATGTTCCCTTCGTTACAAAACAGCAGATTCCCTCGTTTGCCATCATCTTAGACATTTGCCACCCACTAATAGCATTTAATGTAAGGAGGTTCCAAGTCTAAACTTATCCAATGTATTTGTGATCTCAGGAAATTCCCGATTTGGTTTATCCAAATTAGCTTTTACAAGATGATTTTTAATCTGACGCAAAAATTATCAACACAAATGGTGTGTGAATCCTGAGCTGGATAGAAAGAGGAAGGGTGTTTGCCCTTTCAAAGAAACTGTGTGAGACTGTGAATCTCAGTGTGTCGCCGTGCTTGGAGCTTTGTCACTCAGTCTCTGTACTCGTTCACCATCACTCTTCTCACAAGGTAGGTGACCTCACTGCAGTCTCACTTCATGTCAAAGAGTGGTTTAACAGGTATCCACAAACTGAACAATGTTGGATGTCCTGTAAACTGTGATATATCACTCACTCAATCAGCTTGTTCCACTTTAGATTTGACAAGAGCATACAAACTTTATTAATTTCGTTTTGTCTCCTTTATTTCCCACAACTAAATGACCATCATATGCCATTTTCCTACTGGTGTCAATAGACAATAGACAACAGGTGCAGGAGTAGAGGCCATTCGGCCCTTCCAGCCAGCACCGCCATTCAATGTGATCATGGCTGATCATCCACAATCAGTCCCCGTACTTGCCTTCTCCCCCATATCCCCTGACTCCGCTATCTTTAAGAGCCCTACCCAGCTCTCTCTTGAAAGCATCCAGAGAACGGGCCTCCACCGTCTGAGGCAGAGAATTCCACAGACTCACAACTCTCTGTGAGAAAAAAGTGTTTCCTCGTCTCCGTTTCCTAGTCAATCTAAATTGAATACTTTTGTTCCCGTTTCGCCGGCAACATCTTGGGACCGTTTGAGAATATTGAATGTCCCTTGCCATTGTGTTGTCTTCTCTGTTCATTAACTCACTAGCGAGGTCTGATTTAGTTGAGAACATTTTACCAGTGGTTGGAGGTAATTGAGTCAAACATTAAAAAGGCAGAGTACAGATGAATGATTTGGGACAATAGAGGTTGAATATGGTGGTGACATCCCAGATTACTGAAGTGACAATATTCCAGCAGCAGAATCCACCAAGTGAATGTATTTTCACCGTGTAATTGTGTGTGGCCAATTCTAAAATGCCCCAGGGTCAGGAGTTTCAAACTGGCTGTACTCAATACAACATTTGCCAACTACCAAACTACTGATCCTTAGTCTAAAACTGCACCTTGTTTCCAAACAGAGAATGTACAAAATGATGCCGAGGTTTCTCTGCAACAGTTTGCCTGCAGGTTTGATGTTCAGTTTCTTTGTTTTCCTGCTTCGACCAGTTTCCACACAGAGTAAGTACTTTCTCTTCACCGGTCACAATCACCTTGCATTAATTATCATTGTCCGTGTAAACCCGCACCCTATTGTCAATCTCACTTTCCTCTCCACATCCCTGAATGTGTTGCTGCCTCACAAACCCACACCATCCTTGCTGGACCTCCATTCCACATCCCTGTATGTGTTGCTGCCTCACAAATCCACACCATCCTTGCTGGACCTCCATTCCACATCCCTGTATGTGTTGCTGCCTCACAAATCCACACCAACCTTGCTGGACCTCCATTCCACATCCCTGTATGTGTTGCTGCCTCACAAATCCACACCATCCTTGCTGGACCTCCATTCCACATCCCTGAGTGTGTTGCTGCCTCACCAATCTACACCATCCTTGCTGGACCTCCATTCCACATCCCTGTATGTGTTGCTGCCTCCTCACAAATCCACACCATCCTTGCTGGACCTCCATTCCACATCCCTGAATGTGTTGCTGCCTCACCAATCCACACCATCCTTGTTGGACCTCCATTCTACATCCCTGAATGTGTTGCTGCCTCACAAATCCACACCATCCTTGCTGGACCTCCATTTCTGAGCCCATCCCATCAACTCCCTCTCCTTCTCCTGCACCGATACGGTCCTTATCAAAGTCAGAAATGGCCTGCTGTGAACTTGTTGCAGAGTTAAACTCTCCCTCCTCATCCCGCTCAGCCTCTGCAGCATTTGACACGGTTGTCCACACCATCCTCCCCAACATCTCCTCACCACAGTCCATGTGGGTGGATCTGCCCTCGACTTATCTTTCCAGTCGCAGCCCGAGGACCAGACGCAATGTCTTCACTTCACGCTCCCACAAAGTCCCTTCAAAACCAGGTGTAGTTCCTCCACTAACCCCAACACAACCCCCTATCCCCACATCCCTCCCTCCCTCCCCCCCCACTCACTCACTCACTCACTCACTCACTCATGTGATGAAATATCCCTGCATCAATCAGGCCAAGTTATTCCACACACACATCTCTTCACAAACCGTGACTTCCTCGCTGGGGTTTCCAAGGAAGGTCACAACTGTCTGGAATTAAATTCAGTTCAAAATTAATGTTTACAGATATGGGGTGGGTGGGGAAAATGTGTTTTAAATGTTAATTCTTCATTGTTCGTATTCGCAACAGAAAACAGAAATCGAATGTATTTCTTGGATAATGGAGACGACATTGTGTTAAACGGACCGGACAATGCTGAGAAAAACACTGTTGTTGTCTGGGAATGGAAACCACACTCAGGGAAGGAAATCAGAATATTGACTTTTAGAAGAACGGGGAACTATTGGTTCAAAGATAACGCCGTTGGCAACTTGTACCCGGAAATGAAAGTGAATCCCTATACCCTTGTTCTGACAATTAATAAACCCACATTTAAATGGGCGGGAATTTTCACTTTGACTCAAACAGAACCGAGAAAGCAAATCCTGAAACAATATTAAATATTTGGGATGAAAGGTGAGTGGATGCGATAAGGATCAATAATGTTGAATTAATCTCTGTAAATATTGTCACCTATAATGAATGATGAGAGATGGCGGGAATTGTGAGACTTCTTCCACCCGGTGAAAAGTCAAACAACTGGGGAAGTGATTTTGTTCATTGATTCTGTAATGATCAGCAGGGATGGGTGATAATAGTTTGATGACTTCACTGGGAACAGCAAATCAATGAATCTAGCCACAGCGAATACCATGGTCTTCTTGCCGGCACACGGTAAGGTGATCGCGGCAAGCAAGGTGGTATGGAACCAATGTGTCCGTGTAGTGGTCCCGGGGTGACACTGCTACTTAATGTTACCCTGTGACCAGGTGGATGGAAGTCCATCCATCACCTGTGGAACATGGGCTCTGCTCGAATGTCAGCGAAACATCACTCCCTGACGAGCTCAATGCGTTTTACGCACGCTTTGACAGGGAGAATACTGATGTGCCTTCCCGAGCCCCCATTTGCTGTGATGGTATTTCAGTCTCAGTCACAGAGGACGATGTCAGGAAATCCTTCAGAGGGGTGAACCCTCGAAAAGCGCCTGGACCTGATGATATACCCGGTCGTGTTCTAAAAACCTGTGCGGACCAACTGGCTGGAGTTTTTACGGACATTTTCAACCTTTCACTTCTGAGGTCTGAGGTTCCCACCTGTTTTAAAAGGGCATCAATTATACCGGTGCCCAAGAAGAGTAAGGTGACGTGCCTCAATGATTATCGACCAGTGGCACTAACGCCGGTGGTGATGAAGTGCTTTGAGAGGTTGATCATGGAGCAAATCAAATCCTACCTCGACAAAAACCTGGACCCACTGCAGTTCGCATACCGCCACAACAGATCAACGGTGGATGCGATCTCGCTGGCCCTCCACTCCACTCTGGACCACTTGGACAACAAAACCTCATATGTCAGGCTGTTATTCATCGATTACAGCTCGACATTTAACACAATCATCCGTTCCAAGCTGGTTACCAAACTCGCAGAACTGGGTCTCTGCGCATCCCTCTGCAATTGGATCCTCGACTTCCTCATTCACAGACCACAGTCTGTTCGTATTGGTGGAAATGTGTCAGCCTCGATAACAATCAGCACGGGAGCACCTCAAGGCTGCGTGCTCAGCCCCCTGCTGTACTCACTCTATACTCATGACTGTGTAGCCGGACATAGTGCGACCTCCATCATCACGTTTGCTGACGCCACCACTGTTGTGGGGACGTATCACTGATGGGGATGAGTCAGAGTATAGAAGAGATATTGAGCAACTGTCCATATGGTGCCAGCACAATAACCTGGCCCTCAACACCAGCAAAACCAAGGAACTGATTGTGGACTTTGGAAAGGGTAGGATGGGGACCCACAGCCTCATTTATATCAATGGGTCAATGGTTGAAAGGGTCAAGAGCTTCAAATTTCTGGGCATGCATCTTTCCAAAGATCTCTCCTGGTCCCAGAACACTTATGCAATTATAAAGAAAGCACATCAGTTCCTCTACTTCCTGAGAAGATTACGGAGAGTCGGTTTGTCAAGGAGGACTCTCTGGAACTTCTACAGGTGCACAGTAGAGAGCATGCTGACCAGTTGCATCGTGGCTTGGTTCGGCAACTTGAGCGCCCTGGAGAGGAAGAGACTACAAAAAGTAGTAAACACTGCCCAGTCCATCATCAGCTCTGACCTCCCTTCCATTGAGGGGATCTATCGCAGTCGCTGCCTCAAAAAGGCTGGCAGCATCATCAAGGACCCACACCATCCTGGCCACACACTCATCTCTCCACTGCCATCAGGTAGAAGGTACAGGAGCCTGAAATCTGTAACATCCAGGTTCAGCAAACAGCATCTTCCCCACAGCCATCAGACTATTAAACACAACTTCAAACAAACTGTGAACTATAACAACTTATTGTACTTTATCTGTTTATTTATGTGTGTATATATAAATATTCTATGGTATATGGACACACTGATCTGTTCTGCATTTATGCCTACAATATTCTGTTGTGCTGCAGCAAGCAAGAATGTCATTGTCCTATCTGGGACTGGACTTGTATAAACCACTACTCACTCTGAATCTCATTGATCTGTTTTTCACAGTTGAGGCAAGTCCACAGTGGCCTCTGCTGGGCAGTGACGTTACACGCAGCTGCACCATCTCCAGACTCTCAGATACAGTCAGTCTTCACTGGAGACCCATGGACTCATCCCAGCAGAACAGGGGCAACACTGATCAGATCCGCCTGGATAACACGGTCTATCTGATGGTTCGACACGTTACAGTGGAGGATGGGAAGCTGTATGTGTGTGATGTGCGGGAAAACGGAACCATTGTTCACACAAGTAACACAGGTTTTACTGTAAACATCAGTAAGTGTAAACACATCCCATTGGGTATCAAGTAGACACTTGTATCACGGTGCTTCTTGTAATATTATGTGTGCGCTCTGTGAAGAACTGTGGCAGTGACCAACTGCTCTCCAGTATAAAATGCTGCAATGATCAGGGAGAAGTTTCCAGAAAGTCTCTGTGTGGAGCAGCTGCCTGCTTGTCTCTGTGTGACAGACACACAGCACAGGAGGGGGGTGTATTTCTGTAACCATTGTTCAGTAAAATATTTTGTCAGTTTATCTTGTCATCAATGCTCCAGTATCTGAGACTGAGATACAGGACTCATCTTGTCATCAATGCTCCAGTATCTGAGACTGAGATACTGATACAGGACTCATCTTGTCATCAATGCTCCAGTATCTGAGACTGAGATACTGATACAGGATTCATCTTGTCATCAATGCTCCAGTATCTGAGACTGAGATACAGGACTCATCTTGCCATCAATGCTCCAGTATCTGAGACTGAGATACTGATACAGGACTCGCGTCAAAGTGTCAGATAGAAAGTGTAGTCACCAGCACTTGCTGCTCACACACACACTGGGGGTCCCGACCCACACATCAACACAGAACAACAATCCATCCCCTCTCCCCACACTGACCCTTCTCTCCGAGTCTGGTGTTGCTTGAAGTGATTCCAGCTGCTGCAGACTCGGGCTTGGGATCAGCATCCAGCTGGGAGCAGGACCCGGGAACAGGGAAGGACAGGGAATCAATGGGTGTGAATGGGAGAGGGATGGTGGGAATAATGGGAATGAGCCGATCCACTTGAAGTGCCGGGTCAGTCCCCGTGCAGGCATCCTCTGGGCTGCTTCTGTCCACAGCCTGAACCTGAACCTGAACCCGAACCCGAACCCGAACCCGAACCTGAACCCGAACCTGAACCCGAACCTGAACCTGAACCCGAACCCGAACCTGAACCTGAACCTGAACCCGAACCCGAACCCGAACCAGAACCCGAATCTGAACCTGAACCCGAACCTGAACCCGAACCTGAACCCGAACCTGAACCTGAACCTGAACCCGAACCCGAACCCGAACCTGAACCTGAACCCGAACCTGAACCTGAACCTGAACCCGAACCCGAACCTGAACCTGAACCTGAACCTGAACCTGAACCCGAACCCGAACCTGAACCCGAACCTGAACCCGAACCTGAACCCGAACCTGAACCCGAACCTGAACCCGAACCCGAGCCTGAACCTGAACCCGAACCCGAACCCGAACCTGAACCCGAACCTGAACCTGAACCTGAACCTGAACCCGAACCTGAACCTGAACCTGAACCTGAACCCGAACCCGAACCCGAACCCGAACCTGAACCCGAACCCGAACCCGAACCTGAACCCGAACCTGAACCTGAACCTGAACCTGAACCCGAACCCGAACCCGAACCTGAACCCGAACCTGAACCTGAACCTGAATCTGAACCTGAACCCGAACCTGAACCTGAACCACCTCCTGCAGACTGACAGAGACATTCACCTCCCACACCGCTCTCGGGAGTCTCCGGGAGGTTTCATTCCATCCCGGGACATTCCCGGACAGTCCTGGTGTGGGGGCCAACCTCATGTTGAAATGTAGAGTGGAATATCCAAACTTCACTGCAACTTACTGCCGTACAGCACATTGTATTTTATAAAGATCTGATGAGTTTAGTGCGGCATTCATGAAAGATGTTACATTTGAAACTTGATCAGTTGAACATAACACCACAAATGTTTATAAGAATACGGTTGAGAATCTGTGTATGGCACAGTAACTGTAATACTGAAAGGAGTTATCCTCTGTCTCTCTGATACAGATTTACATGATGGGAGATACACACTTTACCGCTCCAGCACCGGTCACAGTGAACTTCACCTGGTTTGTTCTGGGAGTTATGGTCGTGGCTATTCCCGTGCTAGGTGGACCTGGACACCTCATCACCATCAACCGCAGAAAGTAATAGCATCTGCAGAACGTTCTCAGCCCATCATCAACGTCAAAGGGACCAACTTTGGGAATCGACTGGTGACCTCAGGGAAACTCTTCGATGGCAAGGATTTCAATGTGAGGATTGTCCCCGTTGTGTTTCAAGATGCCGGAGTTTACGCCTGTTTTCTGGAACAAAATCTATTTCCCACCATTGATCTCATCACAGTGAAAGGTAGGAGTCAGAATGTTGCCACTGAGTTTACTGATGAACTTATTGTTTAAAATGTAAACAACCTGCTTGTTTCCACAGTCACAGCTGAACCGTCTGATGCAGTGACTGAGGGAGACAACGTTACCCTGACCTGCTCTGTGTCTAACGACACTGGGTCAATGAGACTGGTTTGGATCAATGGCGATGGTAAACGTGTTGGAGAAAAGGCACTGACTGTGAAAGAGAAATCACCGAGTCTGGTTATTCAGAAAGCTGAGAGAGGCAGAGGGAACTGGAGATGTGTTTTGTTTCATCAAGACCTGCCCCGGCTTTTTGTCCCGTACTATCAGAAGGACAATAGTAAGTGATAAGGGTTTGTTCTTCATACTTAGAGTCATGATTGACTTTTGATGTCGCTTATTGATCCTGACATTTGAGTGGAATATTTTCTTCCAGTTTGAGTTGTCTAACTCTGTTATGATCAATGAATTCTCAAATTTCAAATAACACTTCCTGAACACCACCCCCCACCCCCTTCATTGTGCACACATTTATCCCACCACCCAGTGATCCTATTCTCTTCCCTTCCTCTTTCAACTCATTTCCCACCCCTTCCAATTGC
The DNA here is from genome assembly GCF_010909765.2 of Amblyraja radiata. Lineage (NCBI taxonomy): Eukaryota > Metazoa > Chordata > Chondrichthyes > Rajiformes > Rajidae > Amblyraja > Amblyraja radiata. The sequence goes on from NC_045991.1 coordinate 13,482,059, forward strand.
AGAGTTTTCCTTTTATGTTCTTGCTCCACTTCCACCCATATCCCTCCCTCTGTTACTGATCTGACTGTAGACCAGTCAGTATTAGTTGACCTGATCTATGTCATGTTTTACTGCATGCCGCTGTGTACTCAAACACTCATCTGGTTGAACCAGGATTTATATAAAGGACTTCAAGATTATGTAAAAGGAAACACTATAGAAACGAAACAGAAATGGGAATTGGAAATGAATATTATTATTACTGACGAAATGTGGGAAAAGACATGTCTTTTGTTCATACGTTAACAAACAGGGATAAATATGGGCCAGTAAACCAGGAGACCAAGGTATGTATCTCCACTGCACTTTGGTGGTTCAAACTTCAAGTGAAAACTTTGCCTTGTGTACCATCCTGGTCATAATTTAGGGAACACTGTGTTTCCATGGACTCTGATTTTATACACAAGGTCTTATCCCACAATTAAATGTATCTGATGTACATCTGAAGCCATGTTCCTGGTCATTCTGGTGGATCTCATTATTACTGGATTGTTGCTTCTTTAAAATCAAACCAAATTAAAGTCTTAATCAGAAAATAAAATACTTATTTTCCAGAAACCAATGTGACCCCTGTACCTGACATGAGCCATGTTACTGAATATACATATGTGACTAGGAACACAAAGCAACAAGGTAAATAGATGACTCTGTCAATAAATCTCTAGTTGTACAGGTATTGTATTTGATGAAGCAACCTATTTCACATTTCACATATTATTACTGATGAAATGTGGGAAAAGACATGTCTTTTGGGTCATACGTTAACAAACAAGTTTCTTATAGAAACTTACAAAATTCTTAAGGGGTTGGACAGGCTAGATACAGGAAGATTGTTCCCGATGTTGGGGAAGTCCAGAACAAAGGGTCACAGTTTAAGGATAAGGGGGAAATCTTTTAGGACCGAGATGAGGAAAACATTTTTCACACAGAGAGTGGTGAATCTCTGGAATTCTCTCCCGCAGAAGGTAGTTGAGGCCACACAGTTCATTGCCTATATTTAAGAGGGAGTTAGATGTGGCCCTTGTAGCTAAAGGGATCAGGGGGTATGGAGAGAAGGCAGGTACAGGATACTGAGTTGGATGATCAGCCATGATCATATTGAATGGCGGTGCAGGCTCGAAGGGCCGAATGGCCTACTCCTGAATATAACGTTTACAGTTCTTGTGCTCCTGGTTAGAGAGGATTGAAGCACAAGGGCAATGCCCACTCTGTTGTCAGCAGTGCTCATTCAACCATTGTTCCAGGCTTAGACTATGATAGACATTTGTCCACTGTACAGTGGAAAGTATCACAGCTGAATCAGCTACTTTATCAGCCAACCATCAGCTCCCATCTCCTGCCTGAGAAATGTCAGCAGATTGTAACCAAGAAATAGAAACGTGTGTGAATGTTTACAGTCTCTAACTGATGGCTACTGAGGCAAGTTGTGGCTCTCTGATCTTTGTACTCGGCTTGTACTCGCTAGAATTTAGAAGATTGAGGGGGGATCTTATAGAAACTTACAAAATTCTTAAGGGGTTGGACAGGCTAGATGCAGGAAGATTGTTCCCGATGTTGGGGAAGTTCAGGACAAGGGGTCACAGTTTAAGGATAAAGGGGAAATCCTTTAGGACCGAGATGAAAAAAACATTTTTCACACAGAGAGTGGTGAATCTCTGGAATTCTCTGCCACAGAAGGTAGTTGAGGCCACACAGTTCATTGGCTATATTTAAGAGGGAGTTAGATGTGGCCCTTGTGGCTAAAGGGATCAGGGGGTATGGAGAGAAGGCAGGTGCAGGATACTGAGTTGGATGATCAGCCATGATCACATTGAATGACGGTGCAGGCTCGAAGGGCCGAATGGCCCCTACTCCTGCACCTATTTTCTATGTTTCTATGTTTTTAAGTAAGGTCAATTAATCTGGGGAAAAAATACACAATATGCTGGAGTAACTCAACGGGTCAGGCGGAATCTCTGGAGAACATGCATAGGTGAGGTTTTGGGTCAGGACCCTACTTCAGACTAAAGGGCTGTGACCTGAAATGTCACCTGCCTAACCTGATGAGTTTCTCCAACACCTTGTGTCTTTTATTGGTAAACTATCATCTGCAGTAAGTACCTTGTGTCTCAGTTAATCTGGATCACAAGTTAAACTCAAGACTTCTGATCTAAATTAGTCAGTGTGGTTAATGCCTGGTCTTTGGGGGAGCTTTTGAATGATGTCCATTTATTCTACAAATGTGAACTCTGTGTTTATTATTTTGACAGGGAATTACACTTTCATTATCAGATATGTTATAATTATCGGAGGGCTGGCTCTTCTCCTCGTCATTGTACTGGCAGTGGTGTGGTATCAAAGAAGGCACAAGCCTACAGGTAAAGTACATGAAGACATCCTTAATGCAGCACAGATTCCCCCAAATTATCAATGACAATGTTATCTTTGTTACAAGGAGAAAAGAACAATATATTTTGGATAAGAAAAGTATCTGTTTGTGCTTATGTTGTTGACAAATTGATTTCAGACTTGTTGTGGTCAATTGAAGCATTATTTATGCAATGTGGATTGTCCTGTCTACCTGCGTTGCCATGAGGAGTCTGCTGTATGATGCTGTTCAGGTGGTGATCTGCAATGATCTGACCATGTGGTGATTGTGTCACCATCCCCTTTTACCACTTTCTGAAGTTACTTGGCATTTTAGTATTGGTTGTGTGTGTGTGTGTGTCAGTGTGTGAGTGACTGTGTGTGTGTGACTGTGTGAGTGTGTAAGTGTGTGACTGTGTGAGTGTGTGAGTGAGTGAGTCTGTGCGAGTGAGTCTGTGTGTGTGTGATTGAGTCTGCGTGTGTGTGAGTGAGTGAGTCTGTGTGTGTGTGAGTAAGTGAGTCTGTGTGTGTGTGTGTGTGTGTGTGTGTGTGCGTGTCAGTGTGTGAGTGACTGTATGTGTGTGACTGTGTGAGTGTGTGAGTGTGTGACTGTGTGTGTGTGTGACTGTGTGAGTGAGTGAGTCTGTGCGAGTGAGTATGTGTGTGAGTCTGTGTGTGTGCGTGTGTGTGTGTGTGTGTCAGTGTGTGAGTGACTGTGTGTGTGTGACTGTGTGAGTGTGTGAGTGTGTGACTGTGTGTGTGTGTGACTGTGTGAGTGAGTGAGTCTGTGCGAGTGAGTATGTGTGTGAGTCTGTGTGTGTGCGTGTGTGTGTGTCTGAGAGTGCGTGCGTGAGTGTGTGCGTGAGTGAGAGTGTGCATGAGTGTGTGCGTGTGTGAGAGTGCGTGCGTGAGTGTGTGCGTGAGTGAGTGTGTGCGTGAGTGTGTGCGTGTGTGAGAGTGCGTGCGTGAGTGAGAGTGTGTGTCAGAGTGTGTGTGTGGCTGAGAGTGTGTGTGTGTCTGAGAGTGTGTGTGTCTGAGGGTGTGTGTGTGTGTGTATAGGGGGGTTGCACGCAAGGTCACCGGGTCAAAGGGCATGACGCATGGAGCCGCTCTATCCATCTGGAGGACATCGCAGCTTCCAGTATATGTTGTTAATACATGAAACGCCTACTTTCCTACCTGTTAACAACTGCCAAAATGTTGAATGTTTGTGCTGTAAATAATTGTGGAAGTCGGGGTAACCGTGAGAGACTTCTATCCTTCTTCAGAATTCCAAAAGTGAAGTGAAATGAAGGTAAAGAGAAGCGAGAGCTGAAGGGACAACAACAGCTAAAGTGCTTGGTGAACATTGGCCGTGCAGATATCGAGATTTAAAATATTGGGAATTATCGTCTTTGCTCACTGCATTTCATCAACAGCGAGGCATTATTTGTGTTTTTTCTTTGTCCCTTTGGTTTCTAAAAAGTTTCAGAAGTGATAAATCTGGCTGTAAAATTTTTAAATCGCCCATGTTTCTGAAGTGGGTTTGTACATGCAAAATGTAAATGCTTCTGAAGCTAAATGTATCATTAAAAAAATCTCCAGACTTATGAGTGATGTGTAGAAAAGTTTTCTATCATTATGCTATGGAGATGTATATTTTGGCAAATAATAAAATAGCCTGACAGCTTAAACACCCACTGTCTTTCAATAGGATATTGTCAATTTGCTGAGGTTGATTATGTCCAATTAACAACTAACAATGATGCCATTTCAGCTCAGCATTTAACACGATAATCCCCCAGCATCTGGTGAGCAAACTGGCACCCCTAGGTTTCAATACCATACTATGCAACTGGATCCTGGATTTCCTTTCTGAAAGACCCCAGTCTGTGCGGGGGGGGAAGAACACCTCCTCGGTCATCACACTGAGCACCGGCTCCCCTCAGGGCTGTGTCCTGAGTCCGCTGCTCTTTACATTGATGACACATGACTGTGTCGCCAGGTCCACTACTAACCATATCATCAAATACGCGGATGACACAACAGTAGTGGGCCTCATCCGCAATAACGACGACCAGGCATATAGAGAGGAGGTGGAACAGCTGTACGGAAATGTAATTATTTATTTTATGTAAAGCAGTTTGGTTTCAACGCAAGTTGATTTAAACGTGCTATATAAATAAAATTTACTTACTTACGTTTGGTTTGTGATTTTGTTTCTCACACCCGCCCGAAACCATCCTCACCCGCCCGAAACCACCCTAACCCGCCCGAAACCACCCTAACCCGCCCAAAACCACCCTCACCCGCCCAAAACCACCCACACCCGCCCTAAACCACCCTCACCAACTGGAAACCACCCTCACTCACCCTCCCGATGAGAAAAACATTTTTTGTCACACACAGAGAGTGATGAATCTGTGGAATTCTCTGCCACAGAAGGTAGTTGAGGCCAGTTCATTGGCTATATTTAAGAGGGAGTTAGATGTGGCCCTTGTGGCTAAAGGGATCAGGGGGTATGGAGAGAAGGCAGGTGCAGGATACTGAGTTGGATGATCAGCCATGATCATATTGAATGGCGGTGCAGGCTCAAAGGGCCGAATGGCCTCTACTCCTGTTGCCAGGGAGAAGGCGGGACGCCGATTGGACGCGACTATAGCGTCACCTGTTGCCGGGGGGGTTTACTAATGTAAACCTCCTCTGGACCCTCTCTCTCCAGAACCAGCTCATCCTTCCTCACATATGGGTTGGGCCCTAAACTGGACAATGACTCCAAATGCAGCTTCTCCATTCACTAACTCAACCCTCCGGATATAGAAACATCTTCTTACATTAGAAGAATATAATATAAGGGAATATTAGACTATATTAAAATGGAAAAGGCAGACTCTTTATTCTGTGGTCAACACTCCCACCCAGTGGTGTCCCCCCGCAATTACACGCCCAGTTATTCTGTGGTCAACACTCCCACCCAATGGCGTCCCCCCGCAATTACAAGCCCAGTTATTCTGTGGGCAACACTCCCACCCAATGGCGAGCCCCCGCAATTACAAGCCCAGTTATTCTGTGGCCACTTTGACATTTGTTCCACATCTGTTTGTTCACAGAAATCAGGATATTTTCTGAATTAAATAGGTTTTTAAATCTAAAGCTGGCTTTTTTTCGTTGACAAGCAGGCGGTGCCCTCCTTTAAATATTTAGTGGTGCCCCCCCTTAATTATTTTGTGGGCAACACTCCCACCCAGTGGAGACCCGCTGCAATGACAAGTCCCCAGTGTTTTATCCACAACACTAATTCATGCTCATAAGGGATAGGATAAAAATGAGGCCATTCAGCCCATCGAGTCCACTCCCCCATTTAAACCAGGGCCGATCGATCTCTCCCTCCCAACCCCATTCTCCTGCCTCACCCCACAACCCCCAACAATCCGCTCCGATAACTTCATGAACGGTGCTGGTTCGAGGGGCCGAATGGCCGACTCCTGCACCTATTGTCTATTGAACTTATAAAGTCACCTCTGAGTCGACAATTCACGAAGGTTCGTCACCGCCTGTTTGGCAGCAAGGCACCGCCTGTTTGTCCACGACTTAAAAGCCAGCTTTAGATTTAAAAACTTATTTCATTCAGAAAATATACTGATTTCTGTAAACACACAGATGTGGAACAAATGTCAAAATGACCACAGAATAACTGGGCTTGTAATTGCGGGGGGACACCACTGGGTGGGAGTGTTGACCACAGAATAACTGGGCTTGTAATTGCGGGTGGACACCACTGGGTGGGAGTGTTGACCACAGAATAACTGGGCTTGTAATTGCGGGTGGTCGCCACTTGGTGGGAGTGTTGACCACAGAATAACTTGATAGAGGGAAGGAAAAAGGGGAAGGAATAAAGGAGAGAGAGAGGGGTAGAGAGATGGAAGAATGAGTGTGGGGGAGAGAGAATGAGGGGAGAGGATGATGGATGAAGTGAATGAGTAGAGGGAAGGAGAGGGAGGGAAGGAGAGAGGATGAGAGAAGGAAGGAGACAGAGGGGGAGGTAGAGGGAGAGAATGAAGGGGGTGAGGAGAGAGGGGAGGAAGAAGTGAGGGAAGGAAGGAGAGATGGAAGGAGAAGGGGAGGGAGGAGAGAGGGTGGAAGGAGCGAGGGTAAGGGTATGAGGGGGATCAGTGTGTTAGAGGGACGGAGGGAGAGAAGGAGAAAGTGTGGGGAGGAGGAGAGAAGGGAGAGATGGTACCGGCGCGTCTCTTCGTTCTCCTGAGGGGGACAGCGTGGCTCAAAGGTATCGCGCGAGAGAAATGAGAGGGGCTGAATTGAGAAGGAGAGAACCGAAAAAGAAGGGGAGAGAGGAGAGGTTGTGTGCTCAATCACCTCTCTCCCATTCATCTCTTCTCTTCTCTCCCCATCCCTCTCATCTCTGTCCTCTCTCTCCCTCTCTCTTCTCTCTCATCTATCTCCCACCTCCTCACCTCCCCTCTGCCTCTCCCCCTCTCCCTCTCTCCTCACCCACCTCTCTCTCTCCCTCTCTCTCTCCCCCTCTCCCCTCCCGCTCTCACCACCTCCCTCTCTCTCTCTCTCTCCTCTCCTCCCCCTCGTCCTCTCTCCTCTCTCTCATCTCTCCCCCCCCCTCTCACCCCTCCCTCTCTCTCTCTCTCCCTCCCCCTCTCCCCACCTCTCCCTCTCCCTCTCTCTCCCCCCCTCTCTCCCCTCACCCCTCCCTCTCCCACCTCTCCCTCTCCCCCCTCTCTCTACAGAACCACAAATGGTGTATGTTTCGCGTGGGGGGAGACGGCAGGAACCGGTTTAAACTGAAGACTGACTAAAGTGCGGAAGTTACAATACAATACAATACCTTTTATTTGTCATTTAAACCTCACATGAGGTTCAAACGAGATTTGGTTTCTGCAGCCAAACAAAAAAAGAACCAAGACACACACCAACACAATTCAATTCACACAAACATCCATCACAGTGAGTCTCCTCCTCACTGTGATGGAAGGCAAAACTTGTCTCTCCCCTGCTCTCCATTCCTCTCCCGAAGTCGAGGTCAAAGCCCCCGGCGGGCGCTAGCAAGTCCCGCGGCCACTCAAAGCCACGCCGGGCGATGTAGGGCCCTGCCCCGGGTCTTGGTGTTGGAGCCCCCGGCGGGCGCTAGCAAGTCCCACAGCCCCACAGCCCCACAGGGGGGGTGGGGACAGCGAGGGGGATGTATGGGGGGGACACAGTGTGGGGGGTGTCCTCATACCCCCCCATACATCCCCCTCACTGTCCCCACCCCCCATACATCCCCCTCACTGTCCCCACCCTGACCAACAGCCCCCTCACTGTCCCCCCCCCCCCCCACACATCCCCCTCACTGTCCCCACCCCCCCCCATACATCCCTCTCACTGTCCCCACCCTGACCAACAGCCCCAGGTACAGGCAGAAACTCACTACTAAATAGAGACACAAGTACATACCAGTGGTCCCTGTTAAACTCCTTCAAGTAGGCCCAGACCACAACTTTAGTGAATAAACCCTAATGAGGGGGAGGGGGCAATGTAATCTTTAAACTAAAGTGGGCCCCAAGCTGAGACAGGCCGAGCCCAATTAGAGAAAACTATTGTTAATCTTTCCCAAACCTTCATCCACACTGAAGCCCAAGAGAAGGTTCTAAACAGGGGCCTTACCTTTGTACCAACTCCATAACCATATTCACATAGAACAAGTTATATACAAAACAAACCAATGTCACGTTAGTGATTTGAAGTCTTGCCGACATCCTCCTTCACACTGGACACCTAGAGAGGAAGAGATTCCAATTGAAATTAAAAGTCATGAGAAACAGGATCAGCCATTGAAAGGATTGTAGTGAATCCTACAGGGTAGCAGAATACATTGACTACTGTAATTCACTGGCACAGCAACATGCCAGCTTTGTTGAAGGACAGCACAGTGGCACAGTGGTAGAGTTGTTGCCTTACAGCGCCAGAGACACGAGTGCTGTCTGTACGGAGTTTGCACGTTCTCCCAGTGACCAAGTGGGTTTTCTCAGAGATCTTCACTTTCCTCCCACTATCCAAAGATGTGCAGGTTTATAGGTTAATTGACTTGGTATAAATGTAACATTGTCCCTAGTGTGTGTAGGATAGTGTTATTGTGCGGGGATCGCTGGTCGGTGCGGACTCGGTGGGCCAAAGGGGCTGTATCCACACTGTGTCCATAATGTGAAACTTACGTCACATGAAGTGTTCTCCCCGACACTGCCCCTGATACCGTGCCCTTTAACAGACGTGTTATTGTGCGGGGATCGCTGGTCGGTGCGGACTCGGTGGGTCAAAGGGGCCTGTATTCACACTGTGTCTCTAAATGTGAAACTTACCATGTTACATGAAGGTGGGCGACTAGGAAAAGGGGAGATGCAGCGAGACCTGGGTGTCATGGTACACCAGTCATTGAAAGTGGGCATGCAGGTGCAGCAGGCAGTGAAGAAAGCGAATGGTATGTTAGCTTTCATAGCAAAAGGATTTGAGTACAGGAGCAGGGAGGTTCTACTGCAGTTGTACAGGGTCTTGGTGAGACCACGCCTGGAGTATTGCGTACAGTTTTGGTCTTCAAATCTGAGGAAAGACATTCTTGCCATAGAGGGAGTGCAAAGAAGGTTCACCAGACTGATTCTTGGGATGTCAGGACTGTCTTATGAAGAAAGACTGGATAGACTTGGTTTATACTCTCTAGAATTTAGGAGATTGAGAGGGGATCTTATAGAAACTTACAAAATTCTTAAGGGGTTGGACAGGCTAGATGCAGGAAGATTGCTCCCGATGTTGGGGAAGTCCAGGACAAGGGGTCACAGCTTAAGGATAAGGGGGAAATCCTTTAAAACCGAGATGAGAAGAACTTTTTTCACACAGAGAGTGGTGAATCTCTGGAACTCTCTGCCACAGAGGGTAGTCGAGGCCAGTTCATTGGCTATATTTAAGAGGGAGTTAGATGTGGCCCTTGTGGCTAAAGGGATCAGGGGGTATGGAGAGAAGGCAGGTACGGGATACTGAGTTGGATGATCAGCCATGATCATATTGAATGGCGGTGCAGGCTCGAAGGGCCGAATGGCCTACTCCTGCACCTAATTTCTATGTTTCTATGTGTTCACCCCGACACTGCCCCCGATACCGTGCCTTTAACAGATGTGTTATTGTGCAGGGATCGCTGGTCGGTGCGGACTCGGTGGGTCAAAGGGGCTGTTTCCACACTGTGTCCATAATGTGAAACTTACCATGTCACATGAAGTGTTCACCCCGACACTGCCCCCGATACCATGCCCTTTAACATGGACATTGAAACCTTGAGCACAAACAGAAACAGATAGGAGCATACAGGCAGTTCAAATATCTGGAGAAACACACCATGACAAACCAGATACTACTTTAACCGACAAAGAAATACTTTGAATTAAATGAGACGTACAAGTAACGGAACAGCAGTGACGTTTGGCCCAGTTTATGCAACATTTGGCAGAATGGGGAAGATAGTCTAACCCTGGCAGACTCTTCCAGCATCAGAAGACCCAGTCTTTGGAGATCCTGGGTGGAAACTAACACTAATTGGTCACCCCTTTAGAAAGGAGCAGAGAGGAGAGGAAATGGATTCTGGCAACACAGACAAACATACTAAACCAAATATAGATTTAGACCAATTCCAAACAAAGCTACAGTTGGGTGAATGGAAGGGGCAAGATTACTTAATTGTAATGATTTAAACACAAGTGTCATCAACATTAAACTACTTTCCCTGCAACAGGAGGCAACTAGGATTACTTTAACCAGGGGATGTAACCTGGTCTAAAACAAAGTGCTGGAGTTACTCTGTGGGTCAGGCACCATCTGCCTGCCTGTAAAGGGAATGGACAGATAATGTTTCAGGTCGAGATCCTTCTTCAGACTGATGGAGTAGGGCAGAGAAAGTGGAAGTGAAACTAACACTAATTGGTCACCTTCACAAAAGAGCAGAGAGGAGAGGAAATGGATTCTGGCAACAAACGCACTCAAACCAAATGTAGATTTGGACCAATTCCAAAACTACAGTCGGGTGAATGACAGGATTGATAATTTGTAATGAGACGTCAAATGTCATCAACATTAAACTACTTTCCCTGCAACAGCAGCCAACTAGGATTACTTTAACCAGGGAATGTAACCTGGTCCAAAACAAAGTGCTGGAGGTACTTGGCAGATCAGGCACCATCTACCCGACCACAAAGGGAATGGACAGATGCTGTCGCTTCCTGTTGGGACCCTTTCAGACTGATGGAGTTGGGCAGAGAAAGTGGGAAAGAGGTGGGAGCAGGACAAAGCCTGTTATATGATTCATGGATACAGGGGAGAGAGGGTGATGGGTTGTGACATTGGCTAGAGGTGACAAGGAGACAAAAGGTGCAACAGATGAGAAGAGTGAAATGTAAAGCTGGAGGGAGGGATACGGGTGGAAGGGGATAGAGTGAAATATGAGACTGGTTTGGGAGGTGAGCAGAGAGAGGGAAGGAGCAGTGACCAAGGTGTTGAGGGAAGTGTTCACACCAGGGTGGGGGTGCAGAGAAAGAGGGGGTTCACATCACCAGGGGGGGGGGGGGGGGGGGGGTTCCCATCACCAGGGTGGGGGGGGCAGGGAAAGAGGGGGTTCCCATCACTAGGGTGGGGGGGGAGAGGGGATTCCCATCACCAGGGTGGGGGGGGGGCAGGGAAAGAGGGGGTTCCCAACACCAGGGTGGGGGGTGCAGGGAAAGAGGGGATTCCCATCACCAGGGTGGGTGCTGGGAAAGAGGGGGTTACCATCACCAGGGGGGCAGGGAAAGAGGGGGTTCCCATCACCAGGGTGGGGGGGGGGGGGTCGGGTGCTGGGAAAGAGGGGGTTCCCATCACCCTAACAAGAGGATTTCAGTATAGAAGTAAAGAGGTTCTTATGCAGTTGTATAGGGCTCTGGTGAGACCACACCTGGAGTATTGTGTACAGTTTTGGTCTCCTAATTTGAGGAAGGACATCCTTGTGATTGAAGGAGCCCAGCGTAGGTTCACCAGATTGATCCCTGGGATGGCGGGACTGTCATATGAGGAAAGATTGAAAAGACTGGGCTTGTATTCACTGGAGTTCAGAAGGATGAGGGGGTGACCTTATAGAAACATATAAAATTATAAAAGGACTGGACAAGCTAGATGCAGGAAAAATGTTCCCAATGTTGGGCGAGTCCAGAACCAGGGGCCACGCACAGTCTTAGAATAAAGGGGAGGCCATTTAAGACGGAGGTGAGAAAAAACTTTTTCACCCAGAGAGTTGTGAATTTGTGGAATTCCCTGCCACAGAGGGCAGTGGAGGCCAAATCACTGGATTGATTTAAGAGAGAGTTAGATAGAGCTCTAGGGGCTAGAACAGGCAGAACATACAAACTATACAGACAACACATGTTGTCGGTGTCTTTGGTGTTGGAAGCCAGAACTGGAGAAAACCCACATGGTCACAGGCAGAACATACAAACTATACAGACAACACATGTTGTCAGGATTGAACCCAGGTCTCTGTCGCTGTGAGGCAGCAACTCTAACTCTGTGCTGCCCAATCTTTCCCCAAACACAAACCCAAGAGAGGTTTTGAAACAGGGGCCTTACCTTAAAGTAATCTCCAGAAAGACCAGATCCCGAGAACTGACAAAAATGTACAAAACAGTCAAATTAATACACCACAAATATTAAACTCTACATTCCCTGTAACAGGAGCCAACTACAACCAGGGAACATGGCTCTGTCCAAAGACAAAGTGCTGGAGGCACAATCTGCCTGACTGCAAGTAAATGGACAGATGACACCTCAGATCAGCAACCTTCCTCAGACTGATGAAAGAGTGAAAAGAGGCAGAGGCACGCAGGACAAAGCTAGCATGTAAATAGGTGATACCATATAACCATATAACAATCACAGCACGGAAACAGGCCATCTCGGCCCTTCTAGTCCATGCCGAACACTTATTTTCACCTATTCCCATCTACCTGCACTCAGACCATAACCCTCCATTCCTTTCCCGTCCATATACCTATCCAATTTATTTTTAAATGATAAAATCGAACCTGCCTCCACCACTTCCACTGGAAGCTCATTCCACACACCTACCACTCTGAGTAAAGAAGTTCCCCCTCATGTTACCCCTAAACTTCTGTCCCTTAATTCTCAAGTCATGTCCTCTTGTTTGAATCTTCCCTACTCTCAGTGGGAAAAGCTTATCCACGTCAACTCTGTCTAGCCCTCTCATCATTTTAAAGACCTCTATCAAGTCCCCCCTTAACCTTCTGCACTCCAAAGAAAATACCTAACTTGTTCAACCTTCCTCTGTAACTTAGTTGCTGAAACCCAGGCAACATTCTAATAAATCTCCTCTGCACTCTCTCTATTTTGTTGACATCCTTCCTATAATTAGGCGTCCAAAATTGTACACCATACTCCAGAATTGGTCTCACCAATGCCTTGTACAATTTTAACATTACATCCCAACTTCTAGACTCAATGTGAGGGTGATTAGCATATGGATGGAGTGAGTGCCAAAGACTCAAGGTGAAAGGGACAAAATGTCAAATAACTAGGAGAGATATGGGTTGAAGAAAGAGTGGGAAATATGGGACTGTTTGAGAGATGAGCGTACAGAGGAAGGGAAAGGACCAGTGTTAGTTGGTTAGTTAGTGAGTTAATTAGTTAGTCATTTAACTAGTTAGTCAGTCAATTAGTTAGTCAGTCAACTAGTACAGTGTTGGGGGAGGTGAAGGGAAGTACACTCTTCTCTCATCTCCTTGTCCCAGATTTCCCTTTTACCTTCCTGGTGTTACATGTCACAGTTCTTGTCCTTATCCAACATGTTTTATCACTTTCACCTTCAGCCTTTGTCACTTACTCCACCCATCTGCCCATCACTCACTCCCATGTATCCACCCATCTCCCACTCACCTGTATCCACCCATCTGCCCATCACCCTCTCACCTGTATCCACCCATCTGTCCATCACCCTCTCACCTGTATCCACCCATCTCCCACTCACCTGTATCCACCCATCTGTCCATCACCCACTCACCTGTATCCACCCATCACCTGTCAGGCAGTGCCCCACCCCCACCTCATTTCCAGCTTTCTCCCGTATTTCAGTCTGAAGGCTCCCGACCTGATTAGTCATCTGTCCATTTCTTCAGATGCTGCCTGACCCACCAAGTTCCTCCAGCACTGTTGTTTATGCTCAAGATTCCAGCGCCTCGAATTGAAAGAACCGTGAATAAAAAATAATTAGAGATAGTGTGGAAACCGGCCGTCTGGCCCAGCGAGTCTGCACAATCCAGCGATTACCCCGTATACTGGCATTATCCTACACACTAGACACAGTTTACTAAAACCAATTAACCTACAAATCTCTGAGCCTCTGGCCCAGCGAGTGCACAATCCAGTGATCACCCCGTACACTAGCACTATCCTACACACTAGGGACAGTTTACTAAACCCAATTAACTGAGCCTCTGGCCCAACGATCACCCCATGCACTAGCACTATCCTACACACTGGACACAGTTTACTAAACCCAATTAACTGAGCCTCTTGCCCAGCGAGTGCACAATCCAGTGATCACCCCATACACTAGCACTATCCTACACACTAGGGACAGTTTACTAAAACCAATTAACCTACAAATCTCTGAGCCAACCTACAGATGCTGTCTGACCCATCGAGTTCCTCCAACTCTGCTTTTATTGCTAAAGATCCAGCATCCTGAATTATAAAACCCTTGACCAAAAATAAATAGGAAACCCCATTGTTAATCTTTCAAAATCTTATCCCCACTGAAACCAAAAGAGGGATTGAAATAGGGGCCTTACCTTCACATCATCTCCATGAAGATCAAATCCAGATAGACTGGATAAGGTTGCAGGAACGTTACAGGACGTGCAGCAGTTCACAATATCAGAGGAAACCCGACCACAACAGACCAGACTCTACTTTAACCGACAAAAACATTAAATGAGACTTGTGTATCAGGAGAACAGCAATGGGGAAGAAGTTTATTCCATCTTACGCCAACATTTGGCAGAACGGGAAGAGACAGTCTAACCCCAGCAGACACTTCCAGCAGCACAGGTCCAGTCCTTGGAGATCCTGGGTGGAAACAAACACTAATTATTCAGAGCAAACAGATTGCAGCAACGCAGACACTCGCCAAACCAAACATAGATTTAGACCAACTCTAAAGAACTACAGTAGGGTGAATGGAAGGGGCAGGATTCGTAAATTGTAATAAGACTCAAGAGCCATGACTATTAAACTCACTTTCCCTCAGATAACTTTAACCAAGGAATAACTAGGTCAGAAACAGTGCTGGAGGTACTCAGTGAGTCACGCACCATCTTCCCGACTGCAGAGGAATGGACAGATGTTTCTGATCAGGACCTTTCTTCAAACTGATGGAGTTGGGAGAAAGCTGGAAAGAGATGGGAGCAGGACAAAGCCTGGTGAGTGATGCTGGATACAGTTGGGGGCTGATTAGCAGATAGGGGAGTAGTGATAAAGGCTAGAGGTGAAGAGGAGACAAGTGTCAGACAAGAAGAGGTGTGACATGCAAAGCCAGAGAGAGGGATCTGGGAAAGAGGAGAATGTGGGACAGGGATGAGTGGACATTAGAGGGGAAAGCAGTAGGGTGACCGGAGTGTTGAGTGAGGTGCACCAGGGTGGGGAGTGTAGGGAAAGAGGGGGTGTCCCTTCATCAGTACACTCATCCCCATCTCCAAATCACATTCCCTTTTATCCCTTCTGGTCCCACTGCACCCGGATACCCGGCCCATTGCACCCGGCCCATTGCACCCAGATACCCGGCCCATTGCACCCGGCCCTCTGCACCTGGATACCCGGCCCACTGCACCCGGCCCACTGCACCCAGATACCCGGCCCACTGCACCCGGCCCACTGCACCCAGATACCCGGCCCAATGCACCCAGATACCCGGCCCATTGCACCCAGATACCCGGCCCATTGCACCCAGATACCCGGCCCATTGCATCCGGCCCATTACACCCGGCTACCCGGCCCATTGCACCCGATCAATGGATAACCTCACATTTATCCACATTATACTGCATCTGCCAAACATTTGCCCACTCACCCAGCCTATCCAAGTCACCTTGCAGCCTCCTAGCATCCTCCTCACAGCTAACACTGCCCCCCAGCTTAGTGTCATCTGCAAACTTGGAGATGTTGCCTTCAATTCCCTCATCCAGATCATTAATATATATTGTAAATAGCTGGGGTCCCAGCACTGAGCCTTGCGGTACCCCACTAGTCACTGCCTGCCATTGTGAAAAGGACCCGTTTACATCCCCCGCCCCCCATACACCCCCCTCACTGTCCCCACCCCCCCCCCCATACATCCCCCTCACTGTCCCCACCCCCCCATACATCCCACTCACTGTCCCCACCCTGACCAACAGCCCCAGGTACAGGCAGAAACTCACTACTAAATAGAGACACAAGTACATACCAGTGGTCCCTGTTAAACTCCTTCAAGTAGGTCCAGACCACAACTTTAGTGAATAAACCCTAATGAGGGGAAGGGGCAATGTAATCTTTAAACTAAAGTGGGCCCCAAGCTGAGACAGGCTGAGCCCAATTAGAGAAAACAATTGTTAATCTTTCCCAAACCTTCATCCACACTGAAGCCCAAGAGAAGGTTCTAAACAGGGGCCTTACCTTTGTACCAACTCCATAACCATATTCACATAGAACAAGTTATATACATAACAAACCAATGTCACGTTAGTGATTTGAAGTCTTGCCGACATCCTCCTTCACACTGGACACCTAGAGAGGAAGAGATTCCAATTGAAATTCAATGTCATGAGAAACAGGATCAGCCATTGAAAGGATTGTAGTGAATCCTACAGGGTAGCAGAATACATTGACTACTGTAATTCACTGGCACAGCAACATGCCAGCTTTGTTGAAGGGCAGCACAGTGGCACAGTGGTAGAGTTGTTGCCTTACAGCGCCAGAGACACGGGTGCTGTCTGTACGGAGTTTGCACGTTCTCCCAGTGACCAAGTGGGTTTTCTCAGAGATCTTCACTTTCCTCCCACTATCCAAAGATGTGCAGGTTTATAGGTTAATTGACTTGGTATAAATGTAACATTGTCCCTAGTGTGTGTAGGATAGTGTTATTGTGCAGGGATCGCTGGTCGGTGCGGACTCGGTGGGCCAAAGGGGCTGTTTCCACACTGTGTCCATAATGTGAAACTTACGTCACATGAAGTGTTCTCCCCGACACTGCCCCTGATACCGTGCCCTTTAACAGATGTGTTATTGTGCGGGGATCGCTGGGTAGTGTGGACTCGGTGGGCCAAAGGGGCTGTATCCATGCTGTGTCCATAATGTGAAACTTACCATGTCACATGAAGTGTTCTCCCCGACACTGCCCCTGATACTGTGCCCTTTAACAGACGTGTTATTGTGCGGGGATCGCTGGTCGGTGCGGACTCGGTGGGTCAAAGGGGCTGTATCCACACTGTGTCTCTAAATGTGAAACTTACCATGTTACATGAAGGTGGGCGACTAGGAAAAGGGGAGATGCAGCGAGACCTGGGTGTCATGGTACACCAGTCATTGAAAGTGGGCATGCAGGTGCAGCAGGCAGTGAAGAAAGCGAATGGTATGTTAGCTTTCATAGCAAAAGGATTTGAGTATAGGAGCAGGGAGGTTCTACTGCAGTTGTACAGGGTCTTGGTGAGACCACGCCTGGAGTATTGCGTACAGTTTTGGTCTTCAAATCTGAGGAAAGACATTCTTGCCATAGAGGGAGTGCAAAGAAGGTTCACCAGACTGATTCCTGGGATGTCAGGACTGTCTTATGAAGAAAGACTGGATAGACTTGGTTTATACTCTCTAGAATTTAGAAGATTGAGGGGGGATCTTATAGAAACTTACAAAATTCTTAAGGGGTTGGACAGGCTAGATGCAGGAAGATTGCTCCCGATGTTGGGGAAGTCCAGGACAAGGGGTCACAGCTTAAGGATAAGGGGGAAATCCTTTAAAACCGAGATGAGAAGAACTTTTTTCACACAGAGAGTGGTGAATCTCTGGAACTCTCTGCCACAGAGGGTAGTCGAGGCCAGTTCATTGGCTATATTTAAGAGGGAGTTAGATGTGGCCCTTGTGGCTAAAGGGATCAGAGGGTATGGAGAGAAGGCAGGTACGGGATACTGAGTTGGATGATCAGCCATGATCATATTGAATGGCGGTGCAGGCTCGAAGGGCCGAATGGCCTACTCCTGCACCTAATTTCTATGTTTCTATGTGTTCACCCCGACACTGCCCCCGATACCGTGCCTTTAACAGATGTGTTATTGTGCAGGGATCGCTGGTCGGTGCGGACTCGGTGGGCCAAAGGGGCTGTTTCCACACTGTGTCCATAATGTGAAACTTACCATATCACATGAAGTGTTCACCCCGACACTGCCCCCGATACCATGCCCTTTACCATGGATATTGAAACCCTGTGCACAAACAGAAACAGATAGGAGCATACAGGCAGTTCAAATATCTGGAGAAACACACCATGACAAACCAGATACTACTTTAACCGACAAAGAAATACTTTGAATTAAATGAGACGTACAAGTAAAGGAACAGCAGTGACGTTTGGCCCAGTTTATGCAACATTTGGCAGAATGGGGAAGACAGTCTAACCCTGGCAGACACTTCCAGCATCAGAGGACTCAGTCTTTGGAGATCCTGGGTGGAAACTAACACTAATTGGTCACCCCTTTAGAAAGGAGCAGAGAGGAGAGGAAATGGATTCTGGCAACACAGACAAACATACTAAACCAAATATAGATTTAGACCAATTCCAAACAAAGCTACAGTTGGGTGAATGGAAGGGGCAAGATTACTTAATTGTAATGATTTAAACACAAGTGTCATCAACATTAAACTACTTTCCCTGCAACAGGAGGCAACTAGGATTACTTTAACCAGGGGATGTAACCTGGTCTAAAACAAAGTGCTGGAGTTACTCTGTGGGTCAGGCACCATCTGCCTGCCTGTAAAGGGAATGGACAGATAATGTTTCAGGTCGAGATCCTTCTTCAGACTGATGGAGTAGGGCAGAGAAAGTGGAAGTGAAACTAACACTAATTGGTCACCTTCACAAAAGAGCAGAGAGGAGAGGAAATGGATTCTGGCAACAAACACACTCAAACCAAATGTAGATTTGGACCAATTCCAAAACTACAGTCGGGTGAATGACAGGATTGATAATTTGTAATGAGACGTCAAATGTCATCAACATTAAACTACTTTCCCTGCAACAGCAGCCAACTAGGATTACTTTAACCAGGGAATGTAACCTGGTCCAAAACAAAGTGCTGGAGGTACTTGGCAGATCAGGCACCATCTACCCGACCACAAAGGGAATGGACAGATGCTGTCGCTTCCTGTTGGGACCCTTTCAGACTGATGGAGTTGGGCAGAGAAAGTGGGAAAGAGGTGGGAGCAGGACAAAGCCTGTTATATGATTCATGGATACAGGGGAGAGAGGGTGATGGGTTGTGACATTGGCTAGAGGTGACAAGGAGACAAAAGGTGCAACAGATGAGAAGAGTGAAACGTAAAGCTGGAGGGAGGGATACGGGTGGAAGGGGATAGAGTGAAATATGAGACTGGTTTGGGAGGTGAGCATAGAGAGGGAAGGAGCAGAGTGACCAAGGTGTTGAGGGAAGTGTTCACACCAGGGTGGGGGTGCAGAGAAAGAGGGGGTTCCCATCACCAGGGGGGGGGGGGGGGAGAGGGGGTTCCCATCACCAGGGTGGGGGGGGGAGGGAAAGAGGGGGTTCCCATCACCAGGGGGGGGGGGGGAGAGGGGATTCCCATCACCAGGGTGGGGGAGCAGGGAAAGAGGGGGTTCCCAACACCAGGGTGGGGGGTGCAGGGAAAGAGGGGGTTCCCATCACCAGGGTGGGGGGGGGGGAAGAGGGGATTCCCATCACCAGGGGGGGGATGCAGGGAAAGAGGGGGTTCCCATCACCAGGGTGGGTGCTGGGAAAGAGGGGGTTACCATCACCAGGGGGGCAGGGAAAGAGGGGGTTCCCATCACCAGGGTGGGGGGGGGGGTCGGGTGCTGGGAAAGAGGGGGTTCCCATCACCCTAACAAGAGGATTTCAGTATAGAAGTAAAGAGGTTCTTCTGCAGTTGTATAGGGCTCTGGTGAGACCACACCTGGAGTATTGTGTACAGTTTTGGTCTCCTAATTTGAGGAAGGACATCCTTGTGATTGAAGGAGCCCAGCGTAGGTTCACCAGATTGATCCCTGGGATGGCGGGACTGTCATACGAGGAAAGATTGAAAAGACTGGGCTTGTATTCACTGGAGTTCAGAAGGATGAGGGGGAGACCTTATAGAAACATATAAAATTATAAAAGGACTGGACAAGCTAGATGCAGGAAAAATGTTCCCAATGTTGGGCGAGTCCAGAACCAGGGGCCACGCACAGTCTTAGAATAAAGGGGAGGCCATTTAAGACGGAGGTGAGAAAAAACTTTTTCACCCAGAGAGTTGTGAATTTGTGGAATTCCCTGCCACAGAGGGCAGTGGAGGCCAAATCACTGGATTGATTTAAGAGAGAGTTAGATAGAGCTCTAGGGGCTAGAACAGGCAGAACATACAAACTATACAGACAACACATGTTGTCGGTGTCTTTGGTGTTGGAAGCCAGAACTGGAGAAAACCCACATGATCACAGGCAGAACATAAAAACTATACAGACCACACATGTTGTCAGGATTGAACCCAGGTCTCTGTCGCTGTGAGGCAGCAACTCTAACTCTGTGCTGCCCAATCTTTCCCCAAACACAAACCCAAGAGAGGTTTTGAAACAGGGGCCTTACCTTAAAGTAATCTCCAGAAAGACCAGATCCCGAGAACTGACAAAAATGTACAAAACAGTCAAATTAATACACCACAAATATTAAACTCTACATTCCCTGTAACAGGAGCCAACTACAACCAGGGAACATGGCTCTGTCCAAAGACAAAGTGCTGGAGGCACAATCTGCCTGACTGCAAGTAAATGGACAGATGACACCTCAGATCAGCAACCTTCCTCAGACCGATGAAAGAGTGAAAAGAGGCAGAGGCACGCAGGACAAAGCTAGCATGTAAATAGGTGATACCATATAACCATATAACAATCACAGCACGGAAACAGGCCATCTCGGCCCTTTTAGTCCATGCCGAACACTTATTTTCACCTATTCCCATCTACCTGCACTCAGACCATAACCCTCCATTCCTTTCCCGTCCATATACCTATCCAATTTATTTTTAAATGATAAAATCGAACCTGCCTCCACCACTTCCACTGGAAGCTCATTCCACACACCTACCACTCTGAGTAAAGAAGTTCCCCCTCATGTTACCCCTAAACTTCTGTCCCTTAATTCTCAAGTCATGTCCTCTTGTTTGAATCTTCCCTACTCTCAGTGGGAAAAGCTTATCCACGTCAACTCTGTCTAGCCCTCTCATCATTTTAAAGACCTCTATCAAGTCCCCCCTTAACCTTCTGCACTCCAAAGAAAATACCTAACTTGTTCAACCTTCCTCTGTAACTTAGTTGCTGAAACCCAGGCAACATTCTAATAAATCTCCTCTGCACTCTCTCTATTTTGTTGACATCCTTCCTATAATTAGGCGTCCAAAATTGTACACCATACTCCAGAATTGGTCTCACCAATGCCTTGTACAATTTTAACATTACATCCCAACTTCTAGACTCAATGTGAGGGTGATTAGCATATGGATGGAGTGAGTGCCAAAGACTCAAGGTGAAAGGGACAAAATGTCAAATAACCAGGAGAGATATGGGTTGAAGAGAGAGTGGGAAATATGGGACTGTTTGAGAGATGAGCGTACAGAGGAAGGGAAAGGACCAGTGTTAGTTGGTTAGTTAGTGAGTTAATTAGTTAGTCATTTAACTAGTTAGTCAGTCAATTAGTTAGTCAGTCAACTAGTACAGTGTTGGGGGAGGTGAAGGGAAGTACACTCTTCTCTCATCTCCTTGTCCCAGATTTCCCTTTTACCTTCCTGGTGTTACATGTCACAGTTCTTGTCCTTATCCAACATGTTTTATCACTTTCACCTTCAGCCTTTGTCACTTACTCCACCCATCTGCCCATCACTCACTCCCATGTATCCACCCATCTCCCACTCACCTGTATCCACCCATCTGCCCATCACCCTCTCACCTGTATCCACCCATCTGTCCATCACCCTCTCACCTGTATCCACCCATCTCCCACTCACCTGTATCCACCCATCTGTCCATCACCCACTCACCTGTATCCACCCATCACCTGTCAGGCAGTGCCCCACCCCCACCTCATTTCCAGCTTTCTCCCGTATTTCAGTCTGAAGGCTCCCGACCTGATTAGTCATCTGTCCATTTCTTCAGATGCTGCCTGACCCACCAAGTTCCTCCAGCACTGTTGTTTATGCTCAAGATTCCAGCGCCTCGAATTGAAAGAACCGTGAATAAAAAATAATTAGAGATAGTGTGGAAACCGGCCGTCTGGCCCAGCGAGTCTGCACAATCCAGCGATTACCCCGTATACTGGCATTATCCTACACACTAGACACAGTTTACTAAAACCAATTAACCTACAAATCTCTGAGCCTCTGGCCCAGCGAGTGCACAATCCAGTGATCACCCCGTACACTAGCACTATCCTACACACTAGGGACAGTTTACTAAACCCAATTAACTGAGCCTCTGGCCCAACGATCACCCCATGCACTAGCACTATCCTACACACTGGACACAGTTTACTAAACCCAATTAACTGAGCCTCTTGCCCAGCGAGTGCACAATCCAGTGATCACCCCATACACTAGCACCTACACACTAGGGACAGTTTACTAAAACCAATTAACCTACAAATCTCTGAGCCAACCTACAGATGCTGTCTGACCCATCGAGTTCCTCCAACTCTGCTTTTATTGCTAAAGATCCAGCATCCTGAATTATAAAACCCTTGACCAAAAATAAATAGGAAACCCCATTGTTAATCTTTCAAAATCTTATCCCCACTGAAACCAAAAGAGTGATTGAAATAGGGGCCTTACCTTCACATCATCTCCATGAAGATCAAATCCAGATAGACTGGATAAGGTTGCAGGAACGTTACAGGACGTGCAGCAGTTCACAATATCAGAGGAAACCCGACCACAACAGACCAGACTCTACTTTAACCGACAAAAACATTAAATGAGACTTGTGTATCAGGAGAACAGCAATGGGGAAGAAGTTTATTCCATCTTACGCCAACATTTGGCAGAACGGGAAGAGACAGTCTAACCCCAGCAGACACTTCCAGCAGCACAGGTCCAGTCCTTGGAGATCCTGGGTGGAAACAAACACTAATTATTCAGAGCAAACAGATTGCAGCAACACAGACACTCGCCAAACCAAATATAGATTTAGACCAACTCTAAAGAACTACAGTAGGGTGAATGGGAGGGGCAGGATTCGTAAATTGTAATAAGACTCAAGAGCCATGACTATTAAACTCACTTTCCCTCAGATAACTTTAACCAAGGAATAACTAGGTCAGAAACAGTGCTGGAGGTACTCAGTGAGTCACGCACCATCTTCCCGACTGCAGAGGAATGGACAGATGTTTCTGATCAGGACCTTTCTTCAAACTGATGGAGTTGGGAGAAAGCTGGAAAGAGATGGGAGCAGGACAAAGCCTGGTGAGTGATGCTGGATACAGTTGGGGGCTGATTAGCAGATAGGGGAGTAGTGATAAAGGCTAGAGGTGAAGAGGAGACAAGTGTCAGACAAGAAGAGGTGTGACATGCAAAGCCAGAGAGAGGGATCTGGGAAAGAGGAGAATGTGGGACAGGGATGAGTGGACATTAGAGGGGAAAGCAGTAGGGTGACCGGAGTGTTGAGTGAGGTGCACCAGGGTGGGGAGTGTAGGGAAAGAGGGGGTGTCCCTTCATCAGTACACTCATCCCCATCTCCAAATCACATTCCCTTTTATCCCTTCTGGTCCCACTGCACCCGGATACCCGGCCCATTGCACCCGGCCCATTGCACCCAGATACCCGGCCCATTGCACCCGGCCCTCTGCACCTGGATACCCGGCCCACTGCACCCGGCCCACTGCACCCAGATACCCGGCCCACTGCACCCGGCCCACTGCACCCAGATACCCGGCCCAATGCACCCAGATACCCGGCCCAATGCACCCAGATACCCGGCCCATTGCACCCAGATACCCGGCCCATTGCACCCAGATACCCGGCCCATTGCATCCGGCCCATTACACCCGGCTACCCGGCCCATTGCACCCGATCAATGGATAACCTCACATTTATCCACATTATACTGCATCTGCCAAACATTTGCCCACTCACCCAGCCTATCCAAGTCACCTTGCAGCCTCCTAGCATCCTCCTCACAGCTAACACTGCCCCCCAGCTTAGTGTCATCTGCAAACTTGGAGATGTTGCCTTCAATTCCCTCATCCAGATCATTAATATATATTGTAAATAGCTGGGGTCCCAGCACTGAGCCTTGCGGTACCCCACTAGTCACTGCCTGCCATTGTGAAAAGGACCCGTTTACATCCCCCGCCCCCCATACACCCCCCTCACTGTCCCCACCCCCCCATACATCCCACTCACTGTCCCCACCCTGACCAACAGCCCCAGGTACAGGCAGAAACTCACTACTAAATAGAGACACAAGTACATACCAGTGGTCCCTGTTAAACTCCTTCAAGTAGGTCCAGACCACAACTTTAGTGAATAAACCCTAATGAGGGGAAGGGGCAATGTAATCTTTAAACTAAAGTGGGCCCCAAGCTGAGACAGGCTGAGCCCAATTAGAGAAAACAATTGTTAATCTTTCCCAAACCTTCATCCACACTGAAGCCCAAGAGAAGGTTCTAAACAGGGGCCTTACCTTTGTACCAACTCCATAACCATATTCACATAGAACAAGTTATATACATAACAAACCAATGTCACGTTAGTGATTTGAAGTCTTGCCGACATCCTCCTTCACACTGGACACCTAGAGAGGAAGAGATTCCAATTGAAATTCAATGTCATGAGAAACAGGATCAGCCATTGAAAGGATTGAAGTGAATCCTACAGGGTAGCAGAATACATTGACTACTGTAATTCACTGGCACAGCAACATGCCAGCTTTGTTGAAGGGCAGCACAGTGGCACAGTGGTAGAGTTGTTGCCTTACAGCGCCAGAGACACGGGTGCTGTCTGTACGGAGTTTGCACGTTCTCCCAGTGACCAAGTGGGTTTTCTCAGAGATCTTCACTTTCCTCCCACTATCCAAAGATGTGCAGGTTTATAGGTTAATTGACTTGGTATAAATGTAACATTGTCCCTAGTGTGTGTAGGATAGTGTTATTGTGCAGGGATCGCTGGTCGGTGCGGACTCGGTGGGCCAAAGGGCCTGTTTCCACACTGTGTCCATAATGTGAAACTTACCATGTTACATGAAGTGTTCTCCCCGACACTGCCCCTGATACCGTGCCCTTTAACAGATGTGTTATTGTGCGGGGATCGCTGGGTAGTGTGGACTCGGTGGGTCAAAGGGGCTGTATCCATGCTGTGTCTCTAAATGTGAAACTTACCATGTTACATGAAGTGTTCTCCCCGACACTGCCCCTGATACCGTGCCCTTTAACAGACGTGTTATTGTGCGGGGATCGCTGGTCGGTGCGGACTCGGTGGGTCAAAGGGGCCTGTATTCACACTGTGTCTCTAAATGTGAAACTTACCATGTTACATGAAGGTGGGCGACTAGGAAAAGGGGAGATGCAGCGAGACCTGGGTGTCATGGTACACCAGTCATTGAAAGTGGGCATGCAGGTGTAGCAGGCAGTGAAGAAAGCGAATGGTATGTTAGCTTTCATAGCAAAAGGATTTGAGTATAGGAGCAGGGAGGTTCTACTGCAGTTGTACAGGGTCTTGGTGAGACCACGCCTGGAGTATTGCGTACAGTTTTGGTCTTCAAATCTGAGGAAAGACATTCTTGCCATAGAGGGAGTGCAAAGAAGGTTCACCAGACTGATTCTTGGGATGTCAGGACTGTCTTATGAAGAAAGACTGGATAGACTTGGTTTATACTCTCTAGAATTTAGAAGATTGAGGGGGGATCTTATAGAAACTTACAAAATTCTTAAGGGGTTGGACAGGCTAGATGCAGGAAGATTGCTCCCGATGTTGGGGAAGTCCAGGACAAGGGGTCACAGCTTAAGGATAAGGGGGAAATCCTTTAAAACCGAGATGAGAAGAACTTTTTTCACACAGAGAGTGGTGAATCTCTGGAACTCTCTGCCACAGAGGGTAGTCGAGGCCAGTTCATTGGCTATATTTAAGAGGGAGTTAGATGTGGCCCTTGTGGCTAAAGGGATCAGAGGGTATGGAGAGAAGGCAGGTACGGGATACTGAGTTGGATGATCAGCCATGATCATATTGAATGGCGGTGCAGGCTCGAAGGGCCGAATGGCCTACTCCTGCACCTAATTTCTATGTTTCTATGTGTTCACCCCGACACTGCCCCCGATACCGTGCCTTTAACAGATGTGTTATTGTGCAGGGATCGCTGGTCGGTGCGGACTCGGTGGGTCAAAGGGGCTGTTTCCACACTGTGTCCATAATGTGAAACTTACCATGTCACATGAAGTGTTCACCCCGACACTGCCCCCGATACCATGCCCTTTAACATGGACATTGAAACCTTGAGCACAAACAGAAACAGATAGGAGCATACAGGCAGTTCAAATATCTGGAGAAACACACCATGACAAACCAGATACTACTTTAACCGACAAAGAAATACTTTGAATTAAATGAGACGTACAAGTAACGGAACAGCAGTGACGTTTGGCCCAGTTTATGCAACATTTGGCAGAATGGGGAAGATAGTCTAACCCTGGCAGACTCTTCCAGCATCAGAAGACCCAGTCTTTGGAGATCCTGGGTGGAAACTAACACTAATTGGTCACCCCTTTAGAAAGGAGCAGAGAGGAGAGGAAATGGATTCTGGCAACACAGACAAACATACTAAACCAAATATAGATTTAGACCAATTCCAAACAAAGCTACAGTTGGGTGAATGGAAGGGGCAAGATTACTTAATTGTAATGATTTAAACACAAGTGTCATCAACATTAAACTACTTTCCCTGCAACAGGAGGCAACTAGGATTACTTTAACCAGGGGATGTAACCTGGTCTAAAACAAAGTGCTGGAGTTACTCTGTGGGTCAGGCACCATCTGCCTGCCTGTAAAGGGAATGGACAGATAATGTTTCAGGTCGAGATCCTTCTTCAGACTGATGGAGTAGGGCAGAGAAAGTGGAAGTGAAACTAACACTAATTGGTCACCTTCACAAAAGAGCAGAGAGGAGAGGAAATGGATTCTGGCAACAAACGCACTCAAACCAAATGTAGATTTGGACCAATTCCAAAACTACAGTCGGGTGAATGACAGGATTGATAATTTGTAATGAGACGTCAAATGTCATCAACATTAAACTACTTTCCCTGCAACAGCAGCCAACTAGGATTACTTTAACCAGGGAATGTAACCTGGTCCAAAACAAAGTGCTGGAGGTACTTGGCAGATCAGGCACCATCTACCCGACCACAAAGGGAATGGACAGATGCTGTCGCTTCCTGTTGGGACCCTTTCAGACTGATGGAGTTGGGCAGAGAAAGTGGGAAAGAGGTGGGAGCAGGACAAAGCCTGTTATATGATTCATGGATACAGGGGAGAGAGGGTGATGGGTTGTGACATTGGCTCGAGGTGACAAGGAGACAAAAGGTGCAACAGATGAGAAGAGTGAAACGTAAAGCTGGAGGGAGGGATACGGGTGGAAGGGGATAGAGTGAAATATGAGACTGGTTTGGGAGGTGAGCATAGAGAGGGAAGGAGCAGAGTGACCAAGGTGTTGAGGGAAGTGTTCACACCAGGGTGGGGGTGCAGAGAAAGAGGGGGTTCACATCACCAGGGGGGGGGGGGCAGGGAAAGAGGGGGTTCCCATCACCAGGGTGGGGGGGGGAGAGGGGATTCCCATCACCAGGGTGGGGGAGCAGGGAAAGAGGGGGTTCCCAACACCAGGGTGGGGGGTGCAGGGAAAGAGGGGGTTCCCATCACCAGGGTGGGGGGGGGGGAAGAGGGGATTCCCATCACCGGGGGGGGGATGCAGGGAAAGAGGGGGTTCCCATCACCAGGGTGGGTGCTGGGAAAGGGGGGGTTACCATCACCAGGGGGGCAGGGAAAGAGGGGGTTCCCATCACCAGGGTGGGGGGGGGGGGGGTCGGGTGCTGGGAAAGAGGGGGTTCCCATCACCCTAACAAGAGGATTTCAGTATAGAAGTAAAGAGGTTCTTCTGCAGTTGTATAGGGCTCTGGTGAGACCACACCTGGAGTATTGTGTACAGTTTTGGTCTCCTAATTTGAGGAAGGACATCCTTGTGATTGAAGGAGCCCAGCGTAGGTTCACCAGATTGATCCCTGGGATGGCGGGACTGTCATATGAGGAAAGATTGAAAAGACTGGGCTTGTATTCACTGGAGTTCAGAAGGATGAGGGGGAGACCTTATAGAAACATATAAAATTATAAAAGGACTGGACAAGCTAGATGCAGGAAAAATGTTCCCAATGTTGGGCGAGTCCAGAACCAGGGGCCACGCACAGTCTTAGAATAAAGGGGAGGCCATTTAAGACGGAGGTGAGAAAAAACTTTTTCACCCAGAGAGTTGTGAATTTGTGGAATTCCCTGCCACAGAGGGCAGTGGAGGCCAAATCACTGGATTGATTTAAGAGAGAGTTAGATAGAGCTCTAGGGGCTAGAACAGGCAGAACATACAAACTATACAGACAACACATGTTGTCGGTGTCTTTGGTGTTGGAAGCCAGAACTGGAGAAAACCCACATGATCACAGGCAGAACATAAAAACTATACAGACCACACATGTTGTCAGGATTGAACCCAGGTCTCTGTCGCTGTGAGGCAGCAACTCTAACTCTGTGCTGCCCAATCTTTCCCCAAACACAAACCCAAGAGAGGTTTTGAAACAGGGGCCTTACCTTAAAGTAATCTCCAGAAAGACCAGATCCCGAGAACTGACAAAAATGTACAAAACAGTCAAATTAATACACCACAAATATTAAACTCTACATTCCCTGTAACAGGAGCCAACTACAACCAGGGAACATGGCTCTGTCCAAAGACAAAGTGCTGGAGGCACAATCTGCCTGACTGCAAGTAAATGGACAGATGACACCTCAGATCAGCAACCTTCCTCAGACCGATGAAAGAGTGAAAAGAGGCAGAGGCACGCAGGACAAAGCTAGCATGTAAATAGGTGATACCATATAACCATATAACAATCACAGCACGGAAACAGGCCATCTCGGCCCTTTTAGTCCATGCCGAACACTTATTTTCACCTATTCCCATCTACCTGCACTCAGACCATAACCCTCCATTCCTTTCCCGTCCATATACCTATCCAATTTATTTTTAAATGATAAAATCGAACCTGCCTCCACCACTTCCACTGGAAGCTCATTCCACACACCTACCACTCTGAGTAAAGAAGTTCCCCCTCATGTTACCCCTAAACTTCTGTCCCTTAATTCTCAAGTCATGTCCTCTTGTTTGAATCTTCCCTACTCTCAGTGGGAAAAGCTTATCCACGTCAACTCTGTCTAGCCCTCTCATCATTTTAAAGACCTCTATCAAGTCCCCCCTTAACCTTCTGCACTCCAAAGAAAATACCTAACTTGTTCAACCTTCCTCTGTAACTTAGTTGCTGAAACCCAGGCAACATTCTAATAAATCTCCTCTGCACTCTCTCTATTTTGTTGACATCCTTCCTATAATTAGGCGTCCAAAATTGTACACCATACTCCAGAATTGGTCTCACCAATGCCTTGTACAATTTTAACATTACATCCCAACTTCTAGACTCAATGTGAGGGTGATTAGCATATGGATGGAGTGAGTGCCAAAGACTCAAGGTGAAAGGGACAAAATGTCAAATAACCAGGAGAGATATGGGTTGAAGAGAGAGTGGGAAATATGGGACTGTTTGAGAGATGAGCGTACAGAGGAAGGGAAAGGACCAGTGTTAGTTGGTTAGTTAGTGAGTTAATTAGTTAGTCATTTAACTAGTTAGTCAGTCAATTAGTTAGTCAGTCAACTAGTACAGTGTTGGGGGAGGTGAAGGGAAGTACACTCTTCTCTCATCTCCTTGTCCCAGATTTCCCTTTTACCTTCCTGGTGTTACATGTCACAGTTCTTGTCCTTATCCAACATGTTTTATCACTTTCACCTTCAGCCTTTGTCACTTACTCCACCCATCTGCCCATCACTCACTCCCATGTATCCACCCATCTCCCACTCACCTGTATCCACCCATCTGCCCATCACCCTCTCACCTGTATCCACCCATCTGTCCATCACCCTCTCACCTGTATCCACCCATCTCCCACTCACCTGTATCCACCCATCTGTCCATCACCCACTCACCTGTATCCACCCATCACCTGTCAGGCAGTGCCCCCCCCCCACCACAATTCCAGCTTTCTCCCGTATTTAAGTCTGAAGGCTCCCGACCTGATTAGTCATCTGTCCATTTCTTCAGATGCTGCCTGACCCACCAAGTTCCTCCAGCACTGTTGTTTATGCTCAAGATTCCAGCGCCTCGAATTGAAAGAACCGTGAATAAAAAATAATTAGAGATAGTGTGGAAACCGGCCGTCTGGCCCAGCGAGTCTGCACAATCCAGCGATTACCCCGTATACTGGCATTATCCTACACACTAGACAGTTTACTAAAACCAATTAACCTACAAATCTCTGAGCCTCTGGCCCAGCGAGTGCACAATCCAGTGATCACCCCGTACACTAGCACTATCCTACACACTAGGGACAGTTTACTAAACCCAATTAACTGAGCCTCTGGCCCAACGATCACCCCATGCACTAGCACTATCCTACACACTGGACACAGTTTACTAAACCCAATTAACTGAGCCTCTTGCCCAGCGAGTGCACAATCCAGTGATCACCCCATACACTAGCACTATCCTACACACTAGGGACAGTTTACTAAAACCAATTAACCTACAAATCTCTGAGCCAACCTACAGATGCTGTCTGACCCATCGAGTTCCTCCAACTCTGCTTTTATTGCTAAAGATCCAGCATCCTGAATTATAAAACCCTTGACCAAAAATAAATAGGAAACCCCATTGTTAATCTTTCAAAATCTTATCCCCACTGAAACCAAAAGAGGGATTGAAATAGGGGCCTTACCTTCACATCATCTCCATGAAGATCAAATCCAGATAGACTGGATAAGGTTGCAGGAACGTTACAGGACGTGCAGCAGTTCACAATATCAGAGGAAACCCGACCACAACAGACCAGACTCTACTTTAACCGACAAAAACATTAAATGAGACTTGTGTATCAGGAGAACAGCAATGGGGAAGAAGTTTATTCCATCTTACGCCAACATTTGGCAGAACGGGAAGAGACAGTCTAACCCCAGCAGACACTTCCAGCAGCACAGGTCCAGTCCTTGGAGATCCTGGGTGGAAACAAACACTAATTATTCAGAGCAAACAGATTGCAGCAACACAGACACTCGCCAAACCAAATATAGATTTAGACCAACTCTAAAGAACTACAGTAGGGTGAATGGGAGGGGCAGGATTCGTAAATTGTAATAAGACTCAAGAGCCATGACTATTAAACTCACTTTCCCTCAGATAACTTTAACCAAGGAATAACTAGGTCAGAAACAGTGCTGGAGGTACTCAGTGAGTCACGCACCATCTTCCCGACTGCAGAGGAATGGACAGATGTTTCTGATCAGGACCTTTCTTCAAACTGATGGAGTTGGGAGAAAGCTGGAAAGAGATGGGAGCAGGACAAAGCCTGGTGAGTGATGCTGGATACAGTTGGGGGCTAATTAGCAGATAGGGGAGTAGTGATAAAGGCTAGAGGTGAAGAGGAGACAAGTGTCAGACAAGAAGAGGTGTGACATGCAAAGCCAGAGAGAGGGATCTGGGAAAGAGGAGAATGTGGGACAGGGATGAGTGGACATTAGAGGGGAAAGCAGTAGGGTGACCGGAGTGTTGAGTGAGGTGCACCAGGGTGGGGAGTGTAGGGAAAGAGGGGGTGTCCCTTCATCAGTACACTCATCCCCATCTCCAAATCACATTCCCTTTTATCCCTTCTGGTCCCACTGCACCCGGATACCCGGCCCATTGCACCCGGCCCATTGCACCCGGCCCTCTGCACCAGGATACCCGGCCCACTGCACCCGGCCCACTGCACCCAGATACCCGGCCCACTGCACCCGGCCCATTACACCCAGATACCCGGCCCACTGCACCCGGCCCACTGCACCCAGATACCCGGCCCATTACACCCAGATACCCGGCCCACTGCACCCGGCCCACTGCACCCGGCCCATTACACCCAGATACCCGGCCCACTGCACCCGGCCCACTGCACCCGGCCCATTACACCCAGATACCCGGCCCACTGCACCCGGCCCACTGCACCCGGCCCACTGCACCCAGATACCCGGCCCAATGCACCCAGATACCCGGCCCAATGCACCCAGATACCCGGCCCAATGCACCCAGATACCCGGCCCATTGCACCCAGATACCCGGCCCATTGCACCCAGATACCCGGCCCATTGCACCCGGCCCATTACACCCGGCTACCCGGCCCATTGCACCCGATCAATGGATAACCTCACATTTATCCACATTATACTGCATCTGCCAAACATTTGCCCACTCACCCAGCCTATCCAAGTCACCTTGCAGCCTCCTAGCATCCTCCTCACAGCTAACACTGCCCCCCAGCTTAGTGTCATCTGCAAACTTGGAGATGTTGCCTTCAATTCCCTCATCCAGATCATTAATATATATTGTAAATAGCTGGGGTCCCAGCACTGAGCCTTGCGGTACCCCACTAGTCACTGCCTGCCATTGTGAAAAGGACCCGTTTACATCCCCCGCCCCCCATACACCCCCCTCACTGTCCCCACCCCCCCCATACATCCCACTCACTGTCCCCACCCTGACCAACAGCCCCAGGTACAGGCAGAAACTCACTACTAAATAGAGACACAAGTACATACCAGTGGTCCCTGTTAAACTCCTTCAAGTAGGTCCAGACCACAACTTTAGTGAATAAACCCTAATGAGGGGAAGGGGCAATGTAATCTTTAAACTAAAGTGGGCCCCAAGCTGAGACAGGCTGAGCCCAATTAGAGAAAACAATTGTTAATCTTTCCCAAACCTTCATCCACACTGAAGCCCAAGAGAAGGTTCTAAACAGGGGCCTTACCTTTGTACCAACTCCATAACCATATTCACATAGAACAAGTTATATACATAACAAACCAATGTCACGTTAGTGATTTGAAGTCTTGCCGACATCCTCCTTCACACTGGACACCTAGAGAGGAAGAGATTCCAATTGAAATTCAATGTCATGAGAAACAGGATGAGCCATTGAAAGGACTGTAGTGAACCCTACAGGGTAGCAGAATACATTGACTACTGTAATTCACTGGCACAGCAACGTGCCAGCTTTGTTGAAGGGCAGCACAGTAGCACAGTGGTAGAGTTGTTGCCTTACAGCGCCAGAGACACGGGTGCTGTCTGTACGGAGTTTGCACGTTCTCCCAGTGACCAAGTGGGTTTTCTCAGAGATCTTCACTTTCCTCCCACTATCCAAAGATGTGCAGGTTTATAGGTTAATTGACTTGGTATAAATGTAACATTGTCCCTAGTGTGTGTAGGATAGTGTTATTGTGCGGGGATCGCTGGTCGGTGCGGACTCGGTGGGCCAAAGGGGCTGTTTCCACACTGTGTCCATAATGTGAAACTTACGTCACATGAAGTGTTCTCCCCGACACTGCCCCTGATACCGTGCCCTTTAACAGACGTGTTAATGTGCAGGGGTCGCTGGTCGGTGCGGACTCGGTGGGTCAAAGGGGCTGTTTCCACACTGTGTCCATAATGTGAAACTTACCATGTCACATGAAGTGTTCACCCCGACACTGCCCCCGATACCATGCCCTTTACCATGGATATTGAAACCCTGAGCACAAACAGAAACAGATAGGAGCATACAGGCAGTTCAAATATCTGGAGAAACACACCATGACAAACCAGATACTACTTTAACCGACAAAGAAATACTTTGAATTAAATGAGACGTACAAGTAACGGAACAGCAGTGACGTTTGGCCCAGTTTATGCAACATTTGGCAGAATGGGGAAGATAGTCTAACCCTGGCAGACTCTTCCAGCATCAGAAGACCCAGTCTTTGGAGATCCTGGGTGGAAACTAACACTAATTGGTCACCCCTTTAGAAAGGAGCAGAGAGGAGAGGAAATGGATTCTGGCAACACAGACAAACATACTAAACCAAATATAGATTTAGACCAATTCCAAACAAAGCTACAGTTGGGTGAATGGAAGGGGCAAGATTACTTAATTGTAATGATTTAAACACAAGTGTCATCAACATTAAACTACTTTCCCTGCAACAGGAGGCAACTAGGATTACTTTAACCAGGGGATGTAACCTGGTCTAAAACAAAGTGCTGGAGTTACTCTGTGGGTCAGGCACCATCTGCCTGCCTGTAAAGGGAATGGACAGATAATGTTTCAGGTCGAGATCCTTCTTCAGACTGATGGAGTAGGGCAGAGAAAGTGGAAGTGAAACTAACACTAATTGGTCACCTTCACAAAAGAGCAGAGAGGAGAGGAAATGGATTCTGGCAACAAACGCACTCAAACCAAATGTAGATTTGGACCAATTCCAAAACTACAGTCGGGTGAATGACAGGATTGATAATTTGTAATGAGACGTCAAATGTCATCAACATTAAACTACTTTCCCTGCAACAGCAGCCAACTAGGATTACTTTAACCAGGGAATGTAACCTGGTCCAAAACAAAGTGCTGGAGGTACTTGGCAGATCAGGCACCATCTACCCGACCACAAAGGGAATGGACAGATGCTGTCGCTTCCTGTTGGGACCCTTTCAGACTGATGGAGTTGGGCAGAGAAAGTGGGAAAGAGGTGGGAGCAGGACAAAGCCTGTTATATGATTCATGGATACAGGGGAGAGAGGGTGATGGGTTGTGACATTGGCTCGAGGTGACAAGGAGACAAAAGGTGCAACAGATGAGAAGAGTGAAACGTAAAGCTGGAGGGAGGGATACGGGTGGAAGTGGATAGAGTGAAATATGAGACTGGTTTGGGAGGTGAGCATAGAGAGGGAAGGAGCAGAGTGACCAAGGTGTTGAGGGAAGTGTTCACACCAGGGTGGGGGTGCAGAGAAAGAGGGGGTTCACATCACCAGGGGGGGGGGGGGAGAGGGGGTTCCCATCACCAGGGTGGGGGGGGGCAGGGAAAGAGGGGGTTCCCATCACCAGGGGGGGGGGGGGAGAGGGGATTCCCATCACCAGGGTGGGGGAGCAGGGAAAGAGGGGGTTCCCAACACCAGGGTGGGGGGTGCAGGGAAAGAGGGGGTTCCCATCACCAGGGTGGGGGGGGGGGAAGAGGGGATTCCCATCACCAGGGGGGGGATGCAGGGAAAGAGGGGGTTCCCATCACCAGGGTGGGTGCTGGGAAAGAGGGGGTTACCATCACCAGGGGGGCAGGGAAAGAGGGGGTTCCCATCACCAGGGTGGGGGGGGGGGGCGGGTGCTGGGAAAGAGGGGGTTCCCATCACCCTAACAAGAGGATTTCAGTATAGAAGTAAAGAGGTTCTTCTGCAGTTGTATAGGGCTCTGGTGAGACCACACCTGGAGTATTGTGTACAGTTTTGGTCTCCTAATTTGAGGAAGGACATCCTTGTGATTGAAGGAGCCCAGCGTAGGTTCACCAGATTGATCCCTGGGATGGCGGGACTGTCATATGAGGAAAGATTGAAAAGACTGGGCTTGTATTCACTGGAGTTCAGAAGGATGAGGGGGAGACCTTATAGAAACATATAAAATTATAAAAGGACTGGACAAGCTAGATGCAGGAAAAATGTTCCCAATGTTGGGCGAGTCCAGAACCAGGGGCCACGCACAGTCTTAGAATAAAGGGGAGGCCATTTAAGACGGAGGTGAGAAAAAACTTTTTCACCCAGAGAGTTGTGAATTTGTGGAATTCCCTGCCACAGAGGGCAGTGGAGGCCAAATCACTGGATTGATTTAAGAGAGAGTTAGATAGAGCTCTAGGGGCTAGAACAGGCAGAACATACAAACTATACAGACAACACATGTTGTCGGTGTCTTTGGTGTTGGAAGCCAGAACTGGAGAAAACCCACATGATCACAGGCAGAACATAAAAACTATACAGACCACACATGTTGTCAGGATTGAACCCAGGTCTCTGTCGCTGTGAGGCAGCAACTCTAACTCTGTGCTGCCCAATCTTTCCCCAAACACAAACCCAAGAGAGGTTTTGAAACAGGGGCCTTACCTTAAAGTAATCTCCAGAAAGACCAGATCCCGAGAACTGACAAAAATGTACAAAACAGTCAAATTAATACACCACAAATATTAAACTCTACATTCCCTGTAACAGGAGCCAACTACAACCAGGGAACATGGCTCTGTCCAAAGACAAAGTGCTGGAGGCACAATCTGCCTGACTGCAAGTAAATGGACAGATGACACCTCAGATCAGCAACCTTCCTCAGACCGATGAAAGAGTGAAAAGAGGCAGAGGCACGCAGGACAAAGCTAGCATGTAAATAGGTGATACCATATAACCATATAACAATCACAGCACGGAAACAGGCCATCTCGGCCCTTTTAGTCCATGCCGAACACTTATTTTCACCTATTCCCATCTACCTGCACTCAGACCATAACCCTCCATTCCTTTCCCGTCCATATACCTATCCAATTTATTTTTAAATGATAAAATCGAACCTGCCTCCACCACTTCCACTGGAAGCTCATTCCACACACCTACCACTCTGAGTAAAGAAGTTCCCCCTCATGTTACCCCTAAACTTCTGTCCCTTAATTCTCAAGTCATGTCCTCTTGTTTGAATCTTCCCTACTCTCAGTGGGAAAAGCTTATCCACGTCAACTCTGTCTAGCCCTCTCATCATTTTAAAGACCTCTATCAAGTCCCCCCTTAACCTTCTGCACTCCAAAGAAAATACCTAACTTGTTCAACCTTCCTCTGTAACTTAGTTGCTGAAACCCAGGCAACATTCTAATAAATCTCCTCTGCACTCTCTCTATTTTGTTGACATCCTTCCTATAATTAGGCGTCCAAAATTGTACACCATACTCCAGAATTGGTCTCACCAATGCCTTGTACAATTTTAACATTACATCCCAACTTCTAGACTCAATGTGAGGGTGATTAGCATATGGATGGAGTGAGTGCCAAAGACTCAAGGTGAAAGGGACAAAATGTCAAATAACCAGGAGAGATATGGGTTGAAGAGAGAGTGGGAAATATGGGACTGTTTGAGAGATGAGCGTACAGAGGAAGGGAAAGGACCAGTGTTAGTTGGTTAGTTAGTGAGTTAATTAGTTAGTCATTTAACTAGTTAGTCAGTCAATTAGTTAGTCAGTCAACTAGTACAGTGTTGGGGGAGGTGAAGGGAAGTACACTCTTCTCTCATCTCCTTGTCCCAGATTTCCCTTTTACCTTCCTGGTGTTACATGTCACAGTTCTTGTCCTTATCCAACATGTTTTATCACTTTCACCTTCAGCCTTTGTCACTTACTCCACCCATCTGCCCATCACTCACTCCCATGTATCCACCCATCTCCCACTCACCTGTATCCACCCATCTGCCCATCACCCTCTCACCTGTATCCACCCATCTGTCCATCACCCTCTCACCTGTATCCACCCATCTCCCACTCACCTGTATCCACCCATCTGTCCATCACCCACTCACCTGTATCCACCCATCACCTGTCAGGCAGTGCCCCACCCCCACCTCATTTCCAGCTTTCTCCCGTATTTCAGTCTGAAGGCTCCCGACCTGATTAGTCATCTGTCCATTTCTTCAGATGCTGCCTGACCCACCAAGTTCCTCCAGCACTGTTGTTTATGCTCAAGATTCCAGCGCCTCGAATTGAAAGAACCGTGAATAAAAAATAATTAGAGATAGTGTGGAAACCGGCCGTCTGGCCCAGCGAGTCTGCACAATCCAGCGATTACCCCGTATACTGGCATTATCCTACACACTAGACACAGTTTACTAAAACCAATTAACCTACAAATCTCTGAGCCTCTGGCCCAGCGAGTGCACAATCCAGTGATCACCCCGTACACTAGCACTATCCTACACACTAGGGACAGTTTACTAAACCCAATTAACTGAGCCTCTGGCCCAACGATCACCCCATGCACTAGCACTATCCTACACACTGGACACAGTTTACTAAACCCAATTAACTGAGCCTCTTGCCCAGCGAGTGCACAATCCAGTGATCACCCCATACACTAGCACTATCCTACACACTAGGGACAGTTTACTAAAACCAATTAACCTACAAATCTCTGAGCCAACCTACAGATGCTGTCTGACCCATCGAGTTCCTCCAACTCTGCTTTTATTGCTAAAGATCCAGCATCCTGAATTATAAAACCCTTGACCAAAAATAAATAGGAAACCCCATTGTTAATCTTTCAAAATCTTATCCCCACTGAAACCAAAAGAGGGATTGAAATAGGGGCCTTACCTTCACATCATCTCCATGAAGATCAAATCCAGATAGACTGGATAAGGTTGCAGGAACGTTACAGGACGTGCAGCAGTTCACAATATCAGAGGAAACCCGACCACAACAGACCAGACTCTACTTTAACCGACAAAAACATTAAATGAGACTTGTGTATCAGGAGAACAGCAATGGGGAAGAAGTTTATTCCATCTTACGCCAACATTTGGCAGAACGGGAAGAGACAGTCTAACCCCAGCAGACACTTCCAGCAGCACAGGTCCAGTCCTTGGAGATCCTGGGTGGAAACAAACACTAATTATTCAGAGCAAACAGATTGCAGCAACACAGACACTCGCCAAACCAAATATAGATTTAGACCAACTCTAAAGAACTACAGTAGGGTGAATGGGAGGGGCAGGATTCGTAAATTGTAATAAGACTCAAGAGCCATGACTATTAAACTCACTTTCCCTCAGATAACTTTAACCAAGGAATAACTAGGTCAGAAACAGTGCTGGAGGTACTCAGTGAGTCACGCACCATCTTCCCGACTGCAGAGGAATGGACAGATGTTTCTGATCAGGACCTTTCTTCAAACTGATGGAGTTGGGAGAAAGCTGGAAAGAGATGGGAGCAGGACAAAGCCTGGTGAGTGATGCTGGATACAGTTGGGGGCTAATTAGCAGATAGGGGAGTAGTGATAAAGGCTAGAGGTGAAGAGGAGACAAGTGTCAGACAAGAAGAGGTGTGACATGCAAAGCCAGAGAGAGGGATCTGGGAAAGAGGAGAATGTGGGACAGGGATGAGTGGACATTAGAGGGGAAAGCAGTAGGGTGACCGGAGTGTTGAGTGAGGTGCACCAGGGTGGGGAGTGTAGGGAAAGAGGGGGTGTCCCTTCATCAGTACACTCATCCCCATCTCCAAATCACATTCCCTTTTATCCCTTCTGGTCCCACTGCACCCGGATACCCGGCCCATTGCACCCGGCCCATTGCACCCGGCCCTCTGCACCTGGATACCCGGCCCACTGCACCCGGCCCACTGCACCCAGATACCCGGCCCACTGCACCCGGCCCATTACACCCAGATACCCGGCCCACTGCACCCGGCCCACTGCACCCAGATACCCGGCCCATTACACCCAGATACCCGGCCCACTGCACCCGGCCCACTGCACCCGGCCCATTACACCCGGCTACCCGGCCCACTGCACCCGGCCCACTGCACCCGGCCCATTACACCCCGATACCCGGCCCACTGCACCCGGCCCACTGCACCCGGCCCACTGCACCCAGATACCCGGCCCAATGCACCCAGATACCCGGCCCAATGCACCCAGATACCCGGCCCAATGCACCCAGATACCCGGCCCATTGCACCCAGATACCCGGCCCATTGCACCCAGATACCCGGCCCATTGCACCCGGCCCATTACACCCGGCTACCCGGCCCATTGCACCCGATCAATGGATAACCTCACATTTATCCACATTATACTGCATCTGCCAAACATTTGCCCACTCACCCAGCCTATCCAAGTCACCTTGCAGCCTCCTAGCATCCTCCTCACAGCTAACACTGCCCCCCAGCTTAGTGTCATCTGCAAACTTGGAGATGTTGCCTTCAATTCCCTCATCCAGATCATTAATATATATTGTAAATAGCTGGGGTCCCAGCACTGAGCCTTGCGGTACCCCACTAGTCACTGCCTGCCATTGTGAAAAGGACCCGTTTACATCCCCCGCCCCCCATACACCCCCCTCACTGTCCCCACCCCCCCATACATCCCACTCACTGTCCCCACCCTGACCAACAGCCCCAGGTACAGGCAGAAACTCACTACTAAATAGAGACACAAGTACATACCAGTGGTCCCTGTTAAACTCCTTCAAGTAGGTCCAGACCACAACTTTAGTGAATAAACCCTAATGAGGGGAAGGGGCAATGTAATCTTTAAACTAAAGTGGGCCCCAAGCTGAGACAGGCTGAGCCCAATTAGAGAAAACAATTGTTAATCTTTCCCAAACCTTCATCCACACTGAAGCCCAAGAGAAGGTTCTAAACAGGGGCCTTACCTTTGTACCAACTCCATAACCATATTCACATAGAACAAGTTATATACATAACAAACCAATGTCACGTTAGTGATTTGAAGTCTGCTGACATCCTCCTTCACACTGGACACCTAGAGAGGAAGAGATTCCAATTGAAATTCAATGTCATGAGAAACAGGATGAGCCATTGAAAGGACTGTAGTGAATCCTACAGGGTAGCAGAATACATTGACTACTGTAATTCACTGGCACAGCAACGTGCCAGCTTTGTTGAAGGGCAGCACAGTAGCACAGTGGTAGAGTTGTTGCCTTACAGCGCCAGAGACACGGGTGCTGTCTGTACGGAGTTTGCACGTTCTCCCAGTGACCAAGTGGGTTTTCTCAGAGATCTTCACTTTCCTCCCACTATCCAAAGATGTGCAGGTTTATAGGTTAATTGACTTGGTATAAATGTAACATTGTCCCTAGTGTGTGTAGGATAGTGTTATTGTGCGGGGATCGCTGGTCGGTGCGGACTCGGTGGGCCAAAGGGGCTGTTTCCACACTGTGTCCATAATGTGAAACTTACGTCACATGAAGTGTTCTCCCCGACACTGCCCCTGATACCGTGCCCTTTAACAGACGTGTTAATGTGCAGGGGTCGCTGGTCGGTGCGGACTCGGTGGGTCAAAGGGGCTGTTTCCACACTGTGTCCATAATGTGAAACTTACCATGTCACATGAAGTGTTCACCCCGACACTGCCCCCGATACCATGCCCTTTACCATGGATATTGAAACCCTGAGCACAAACAGAAACAGATAGGAGCATACAGGCAGTTCAAATATCTGGAGAAACACACCATGACAAACCAGATACTACTTTAACCGACAAAGAAATACTTTGAATTAAATGAGACGTACAAGTAACGGAACAGCAGTGACGTTTGGCCCAGTTTATGCAACGTTTGGCAGAATGGGGAAGATAGTCTAACCCTGGCAGACTCTTCCAGCATCAGAAGACCCAGTCTTTGGAGATCCTGGGTGGAAACTAACACTAATTGGTCACCCCTTTAGAAAGGAGCAGAGAGGAGAGGAAATGGATTCTGGCAACACAGACAAACATACTAAACCAAATATAGATTTAGACCAATTCCAAACAAAGCTACAGTTGGGTGAATGGAAGGGGCAAGATTACTTAATTGTAATGATTTAAACACAAGTGTCATCAACATTAAACTACTTTCCCTGCAACAGGAGGCAACTAGGATTACTTTAACCAGGGGATGTAACCTGGTCTAAAACAAAGTGCTGGAGTTACTCTGTGGGTCAGGCACCATCTGCCTGCCTGTAAAGGGAATGGACAGATAATGTTTCAGGTCGAGATCCTTCTTCAGACTGATGGAGTAGGGCAGAGAAAGTGGAAGTGAAACTAACATTAATTGGTCACCTTCACAAAAGAGCAGAGAGGAGAGGAAATGGATTCTGGCAACAAACACACTCAAACCAAATGTAGATTTGGACCAATTCCAAAACTACAGTCGGGTGAATGACAGGATTGATAATTTGTAATGAGACGTCAAATGTCATCAACATTAAACTACTTTCCCTGCAACAGCAGCCAACTAGGATTACTTTAACCAGGGAATGTAACCTGGTCCAAAACAAAGTGCTGGAGGTACTTGGCAGATCAGGCACCATCTACCCGACCACAAAGGGAATGGACAGATGCTGTCGCTTCCTGTTGGGACCCTTTCAGACTGATGGAGTTGGGCAGAGAAAGTGGGAAAGAGGTGGGAGCAGGACAAAGCCTGTTATGTGATTCATGGATACAGGGGAGAGAGGGTGATGGGTTGTGACATTGGCTAGAGGTGACAAGGAGACAAAAGATGCAACAGATGAGAAGAGTGAAACGTAAAGCTGGAGGGAGGGATACGGGTGGAAGGGGATAGAGTGAAATATGAGACTGGTTTGGGAGGTGAGCATAGAGAGGGAAGGAGCAGAGTGACCAAGGTGTTGAGGGAAGTGTTCACACCAGGGTGGGGGGGGGGAGAGGGGATTCCCATCACCAGGGGGGGGGGCAGGGAAAGAGGGGGTTCCCATCACCAGGGGGAGGGGGTGCAGGGAAAGAGGGAGTTCCCATCACCAGGGTGGGGGGGGCAGGGAAAGAGGGGGTTCCCATCACCAGGGTGGGGGGGGCAGGGAAAGAGGGGGTTCCCATCACCAGGGTGGGGGGGGGATCGGGTGCTGGGAAAGAGGGGGTTCCCATCACCCTAACAAGAGGATTTCAGTATAGAAGTAAAGAGGTTCTTCTGCAGTTGTACAGGGCTCTGGTGAGACCACACCTGGAGTATTGCGTACAGTTTTGGTCTCCTAATTTGAGGAAGGACATCCTTGTGATTGAAGGAGCCCAGCGTAGGTTCACCAGATTGATCCCTGGGATGGCGGGACTGTCATATGAGGAAAGATTGAAAAGACTGGGCTTGTATTCACTGGAGTTTAGAAGGATGAGGGGGAGACCTTATAGAAACATATAAAATTATAAAAGGACTGGACAAGCTAGATGCAGGAAAAATGTTCCCAATGTTGGGCGAGTCCAGAACCAGGGGCCACGCACAGTCTTAGAATAAAGGGGAGGCCATTTAAGACGGAGGTGAGAAAAAACTTTTTCACCCAGAGAGTTGTGAATTTGTGGAATTCCCTGCCACAGAGGGCAGTGGAGGCCAAATCACTGGATTGATTTAAGAGAGAGTTAGATAGAGCTCTAGGGGCTAGAACAAGCAGAACATACAAACTATACAGACAACACATGTTGTCGGTGTCTTTGGTGTTGGAAGCCAGAACTGGAGAAAACCCACATGGTCACAGGCAGAACATACAAACTATACAGACCACACATGTTGTCAGGATTGAACCCAGGTCTCTGTCGCTGTGAGGCAGCAACTCTAACTCTGTGCTGCCCAATCTTTCCCCAAACACAAACCCAAGAGAGGTTTTGAAACAGGGGCCTTACCTTAAAGTAATCTCCAGAAAGACCAGATCCCGAGAACTGACAAAGATGTACAAAACAGTCAAATTAATACACCACAAATATTAAACTCTACATTCCCTGTAACAGGAGCCAACTACAACCAGGGAACATGGCTCTGTCCAAAGACAAAGTGCTGGAGGCATTCAGCAGTTCAGGCACAATCTGCCTGACTGCAAGTGAAATGGACAGATGACACCTCAGGTCAGCAACCTTCCTCAGACTGATGAAAGAGTGAAAAGAGACAGAGGCACGCAGGACAAAGCTAGCATGTAAATAGGTGGTACCATGTAACCATATAACAATCACAGCACGGAAACAGGCCATCTCGGCCCTTCTAGTCCATGCCGAACACTTATTTTCACCTATTCCCATCTACCTGCACTCAGACCATAACCCTCCATTCCTTTCCCGTCCATATACCTATCCAATTTATTTTTAAATTATAAAATCGAACCTGCCTCCACCACTTCCACTGGAAGCTCATTCCACACACCTACCACTCTGAGTAAAGAAGTTCCCCCTCATGTTACCCCTAAACTTCTGTCCCTTAATTCTGAAGTCATGTCCTCTTGTTTGAATCTTCCCTACTCTCAGTGGGAAAAGCTTATCCACATCAACTCTGCCTATCCCTCTCATCATTTTAAAGACCTCTATCAAGTCCCCCCTTAA
The DNA here is from genome assembly GCF_010909765.2 of Amblyraja radiata. NCBI lineage: Eukaryota > Metazoa > Chordata > Chondrichthyes > Rajiformes > Rajidae > Amblyraja > Amblyraja radiata. Next base: position 13,525,981 of record NC_045991.1, read on the forward strand.
CCTTCTGCACTCCAAAGAAAATACCTAACTTGTTCAACCTTTCTCTGTAACTTAGTTGCTGAAACCCAGGCAACATTCTAGTAAATCTCCTCTGCACTTTCTCTATTTTGTTGACATCCTTCCTATAATTAGGCGTCCAAAATTGTACACCATACTCCAGAATTGGTCTCACCAATGCCTTGTACAATTTTAACATTACATCCCAACTTCTAGACTCAATGTGAAGCTGATTAGCATATGGATGGAGTGAGTGCCAAAGGCTCAAGGTGAAAGGGACAAAATGTCAAATAACTAGGAGAGATATGGGTTGAAGAGAGAGTGGGAAATATGGGACTGTTTGAGAGATGAGCGTACAGAGGAAGGGAAAGGACCAGTGTTAGTTGGTTAGTTAGTGAGTTAATTTGTTAGTCATTTAACTAGTTAGTCAGTCAATTAGTTAGTCAGTCAATTAGTACAGTGTTGGGGGAGGTGAAGGGAAGTACACTCTTCTCTCATCTCCTTGTCCCAGATTTCCCTTTTACCTTCCTGGTGTTACATGTCACAGCTCTTGTCCTTATCCAACATGTTTTATCACTTTCACCTTCAGCCTTTGTCACTTACTCCACCCATCTGCCCATCACCCACTCACCTGTATACACTAGCACTATCCTACACGCTAGACACAGTTTACTAAACCCAATTAACTGAGCCTCTGGCCCAGCGATTACCCCGTATACTAGCACTATCCTACACACTAGACACAGTTTACTAAAACCAATTAACCTACAAATCTCTGATGCTGCCTGGCCCACTGAGTCTGCACGATCCAGTGATCACCCCATATACTAGCATTATCCTACACACTAGGGACAGTTTACTAAAACCAATTAACCTACAAATCTCTGAGCCAGCCTACAGATGCTGTCTGACCCATCGAGTTCCTCCAACTCTGCTTTAATTGCTAAAGATCCAGCATCCTGAATTATAAAACCCTTGACCAAAAATAAATAGGAAACCCCATTGTTAATCTTTCAAAATCTTATCCCCACTGAAACCAAAAGAGGGGTTGAAATAGGGGCCTTACCTTCACATCATCTCCATGGAGATCAAACCCAGATAGACTGGATAAGGTTGCAGGAATGTTACAGGGCGTGCAGCAGTTCACAATATCAGAGGAAACCCGACCGCAACAGACCAGACTCTACTTTAACCGACAAAAACATTAAATGGGACTTGTGTATCAGGAGAACAGCAATGGGGAAGTAGTTTATTCCATCTTACGCCAACATTTGGCAGAACGGGAAGAGACAGTCTAACCCCAGCAGACACTTCCAGCAGCACAGGTCCAGTCCTTGGAGATCCTGGGTGGAAACAAACACAAATTATTCAGAGCAAACAGATTGCAGCAACACAGACACTCGCCAAACCAAACATAGATTTAGACCAACTCTAAAGAACTACAGTAGGGTGAATGGAAGGGGCAGGATTAGTAAATTGTAATGAGACCCAAGAGCCATGACTATTAAACTCACTTTCCCTCAGATAACTTTAACCAAGGAACAACTAGGTCAGAAACAGTGCTGGAGGTACTCAGTGGGTCAGGCACCATCTTCCCGACTGCAGAGGAATGGACAGATGTTTCAGATCAGGACCTTTCTTCAAACTGATGGAGTTGGGAGAAAGCTGGAAAGAGATGGGATGAGGACAAAGCCTGGTGAGTGATGCTGGATACAGTTGGGGGCTGATTAGCAGATAGGGGAGTAGTGATAAAGGCTAGAGGTGAAGAGGAGACAAGTGTCAGACAAGAAGAGGTGTGACATGCAAAGTGAGAGAGAGGGGTCTGGGAAAGAGGGGAATGTGGGACAGGGATGAGCGTACATTAGAGGGGAAAGCAGTAGGGTGACCGGAGTGTTGAGTGAGGTGCACACCAGGGTGGGGAGGGTAGGGAAAGAGGGGGTGTCCCTTCATCAGTACACTCATCCCCATCTCCAAATCACATTCCCTTTTATCCCTTCTGGTCCCACTGCACCCGGATACCCGGCCCATTGCACCCGGCCCTCTGCACCTGGATACCCGGCCCACTGCACCCGGCCCACTGCACCCGGCCCACTGCACCCGGCCCACTGCACCCGGCCCACTACACCCGGCCCATTACACCCAGATACCCGGCCCACTGCACCCGGCCCACTGCACCCGGCCCACTGCACCCGGCCCATTACACCCAGATACCCGGCCCATTGCACCCAGATACCCGGCCCATTGCACCCAGATACCCGGCCCAATCCACCCAGATACCCGGCCCATTCCACCCAGATACCCGGCCCATTGCACCCAGATACCCGGCCCACTGCACCCGGCCCACTGCACCCGGCCCACTGCACCCGGCCCATTGCACACAGATACCCGGCCCATTCCACCCAGATACCCGACCCATTGCACCCAGATACCCGGCCCATTGCACCCGGCCCATTACACCCGGCTACCCGGCCCATTGCACCCGATCAATGGATAACCTCACATTTATCCACATTATACTGCATCTGCCAAACATTTGCCCACTCACCCAGCCTATCCAAGTCACCTTGCAGCCTCCTAGCATCTTCCTCACAGCTAACACTGCCCCCCAGCTTAGTGTCATCTGCAAACTTGGAGATGTTGCCTTCAATTCCCTCATCCAGATCATTAATATATATTGTAAATAGCTAGGGTCCCAGCACTGAGCCTTGCGCTGCCCCACTAGTCACTGCCTGCCATTGTGAAAAGGACCCGTTTACATCCCCCACCCCCCATACATCCCCCTCACTGTCCCCACCCCCCACACTGTCCCCACCCCCCCTCATTGTCCCCACCCCCCCATACACCACCCTCACTGTCCCCACCCCCCCCCCCCCCCCCCCCCCCACACACCCCACTCACTGTCCCCACCCTGACCAACAGCCCCAGGTACAGGCAGAAACTCACTACTAGAGACACAAGTACATACCAATGGTCCCTGTTAAACTCCTTCAAGTAGGCCCAGACCACAACTTTAGTGAATAAACCCTAATGAGGGGAAGGGGCAATGTAATCTTTAAACTAAAGTGGCCCCAAGCTGAGACAGGCCGAGCCCAATTAGAGAAAACTATTGTTAATCTTTCCCAAACCTTCATCCACACTGAAGCCCAAGAGAAGGTTCTAAACAGGGGCCTTACCTTTGTACCAACTCCATAACCATATTCACATAGACCAAGTTATATACAAAACAAACCAATGTCACGTTAGTGATTTGAAGTCTGCTGACATCCTCCTTCACACTGGACACCCAGAGAGGAAGAGATGCCAATTGAAATTAAATGTCATGAGAAACAGGATCAGCCATTGAAAGGACTGTAGTGAATCCTACAGGGTAGCAGAATACATTGACTACTGTAATTCACTGGCACAGCAACATGCCAGCTTTGTTGAAGGACAGCACAGTGGCACAGTGGTAGAGTTGTTACCTTACAGCGCCAGAGACACGGGTGCTGTCTGTACGGAGTTTGCACGTTCTCCCAGTGACCAAGTGGGTTTTCTCAGAGATCTTCACTTTCCTCCCACTATCCAAAGATGTGCAGGTTTATAGGTTAATTGACTTGGTATAAATGTAACATTGTCCCTAGTGTGTGTAGGATAGTGTTATTGTGCAGGGGATCGCTGGTCGGTGCGGACTCGGTGGGCCAAAGGGCCTGTATCCACACTGTGTCCATAATGTGAAACTTGCGTTACATGAAGTGTTCTCCCCGACACTGCCCCTGATACCGTGCCTTTAACAGATGTGTTATTGTGCGGGGATCGCTGGGTAGTGTGGACTCGGTGGGGCAAAGGGGCTGTATCCGTGCTGTGTCCATAATGTGAAACTTACAATGTTACATGAAGGTGGGCGACTAGGAAAAGGGGAGATGCAGCGAGACCTGGGTGTCATGGTACACCAGTCATTGAAAGTAGGCATGCAGATGCAGCAGGCAGTGAAGAAAGCCAATGGTATGTTAGCTTTCATAGCAAAAGGATTTGAGTACAGGAGCAGGGAGGTTCTACTGCAGTTGTACAGGGTCTTGGTGAGACCACGCCTGGAGTATTGCGTACAGTTTTGGTCTTCAAATCTGAGGAAAGACATTCTTGCCATAGAGGGAGTGCAGAGAAGGTTCACCAGACTGATTCTTGGGATGTCAGGACTGTCTTATGAAGAAAGACTGGATAGACTTGGTTTATACTCTCTAGAATTTAGGAGATTGAGAGGGGATCTTATAGAAACTTACAAAATTCTTAAGGGGTTGGACAGGCTAGATGCAGGAAGATTGCTCCCGATGTTGGGGAAGTCCAGGACAAGGGGTCACAGCTTAAGGATAAGGGGGAAATCCTTTAAAACCGAGATGAGAAGAACTTTTTTCACACAGAGAGTGGTGAATCTCTGGAACTCTCTGCCACAGAGGGTAGTCGAGGCCAGTTCATTGGCTATATTTAAGAGGGAGTTAGATGTGGCCCTTGTGGCTAAAGGGATCAGAGGGTATGGAGAGAAGGCAGGTACGGGATACTGAGTTGGATGATCAGCCATGATCATATTGAATGGCGGTGCAGGCTCGAAGGGCCGAATGGCCTACTCCTGCACCTAATTTCTATGTTTCTATGTGTTCACCCCGACACTGCCCCCGATACCGTGCCTTTAACAGATGTGTTATTGTGCAGGGATCGCTGGTCGGTGCGGACTCGGTGGGTCAAAGGGGCTGTTTCCACACTGTGTCCATAATGTGAAACTTACCATGTCACATGAAGTGTTCACCCCGACACTGCCCCCGATACCATGCCCTTTAACATGGACATTGAAACCTTGAGCACAAACAGAAACAGATAGGAGCATACAGGCAGTTCAAATATCTGGATAAACACACCATGACAAACCAGATACTACTTTAACCGACAAAGAAATACTTTGAATTAAATGAGACGTACAAGTAACGGAACAGCAGTGACGTTTGGCCCAGTTTATGCAACGTTTGGCAGGATGGGGAAGATAGTCTAACCCTGGCAGACTCTTCCAGCATCAGAAGACCCAGTCTTTGGAGATCCTGGGTGGAAACTAACACTAATTGGTCACCCCTTTAGAAAGGAGCAGAGAGGAGAGGAAATGGATTCTGGCAACACAGACAAACATACTAAACCAAATATAGATTTAGACCAATTCCAAACAAAGCTACAGTTGGGTGAATGGAAGGGGCAAGATTACTTAATTGTAATGATTTAAACACAAGTGTCATCAACATTAAACTACTTTCCCTGCAACAGGAGGCAACTAGGATTACTTTAACCAGGGGATGTAACCTGGTCTAAAACAAAGTGCTGGAGTTACTCTGTGGGTCAGGCACCATCTGCCTGCCTGTAAAGGGAATGGACAGATAATGTTTCAGGTTGGGATCCTTCTTCAGACTGATGGAGTAGGGCAGAGAAAGTGGAAGTGAAACTAACACTAATTGGTCACCTTCACAAAAGAGCAGAGAGGAGAGGAAATGGATTCTGGCAACAAACACACTCAAACCAAATGTAGATTTGGACCAATTCCAAAACTACAGTCGGGTGAATGACAGGATTGATAATTTGTAATGAGACGTCAAATGTCATCAACATTAAACTACTTTCCCTGCAACAGCAGCCAACTAGGATTACTTTAACCAGGGAATGTAACCTGGTCCAAAACAAAGTGCTGGAGGTACTTGGCAGATCAGGCACCATCTACCCGACCACAAAGGGAATGGACAGATGCTGTCGCTTCCTGTTGGGACCCTTTCAGACTGATGGAGTTGGGCAGAGAAAGTGGGAAAGAGGTGGGAGCTGGACAAAGCCTGTTATATGATTCATGGATACAGGGGAGAGAGGGTGATGGGTTGTGACATTGGCTCGAGGTGACAAGGAGACAAAAGATGCAACAGATGAGAAGAGTGAAACGTAAAGCTGGAGGGAGGGAGGGATACGGGTGGAAGGGGATAGAGTGAAATATGAGACTGGTTTGGGAGGTGAGCATAGAGAGGGAAGGAGCAGTGACCAAGGTGTTGAGGGAAGTGTTCACACCAGGGTGGGGGTGCAGGGAAAGAGGGGGTTCACATCACCAGGGGGGGGGGGGAGAGGGGGTTCCAATCACCAGGGTGGGGGGGGAGAGGGGATTCCCATCACCAGGGTGGGGGGGGCAGGGAAAGAGGGGGTTCCCATCACCAGGGTGGGGGGGGGGGGATTCCCATCACCAGGGTGGGGGGGGCAGGGAAAGAGGGGGTTCCCATCACCAGGGTGGGGGGGGGGGGGAAGAGGGGATTCCCATCACCAGGGTGGGGATGCAGGGAAAGAGGGGGTTCCCATCACCAGGGTGGGGGGATGCAGGGAAAGAGGGATTCCCATCACCAGGGGGGGGGATGCAGGGAAAGAGGGGGTTCCCATCACCAGGGTGGGTGCTGGGAAAGAGGGGGTTACCATCACCAGGGGGGCAGGGAAAGAGGGGGTTCCCATCACCAGGGTGGGGGGGGTCGGGTGCTGGGAAAGAGGGGGTTCCCATCACCCTAACAAGAGGATTTCAGTATAGAAGTAAAGAGGTTCTTCTGCAGTTGTATAGGGCTCTGGTGAGACCACACCTGGAGTATTGTGTACAGTTTTGGTCTCCTAATTTGAGGAAGGACATCCTTGTGATTGAAGGAGCCCAGCGTAGGTTCACCAGATTGATCCCTGGGATGGCGGGACTGTCATATGAGGAAAGATTGAAAAGACTGGGCTTGTATTCACTGGAGTTCAGAAGGATGAGGGGGAGACCTTATAGAAACATATAAAATTATAAAAGGACTGGACAAGCTAGATGCAGGAAAAATGTTCCCAATGTTGGGCGAGTCCAGAACCAGGGGCCACGCACAGTCTTAGAATAAAGGGGAGGCCATTTAAGACGGAGGTGAGAAAAAACTTTTTCACCCAGAGAGTTGTGAATTTGTGGAATTCCCTGCCACAGAGGGCAGTGGAGGCCAAATCACTGGATTGATTTAAGAGAGAGTTAGATAGAGCTCTAGGGGCTAGAACAGGCAGAACATACAAACTATACAGACAACACATGTTGTCGGTGTCTTTGGTGTTGGAAGCCAGAACTGGAGAAAACCCACATGATCACAGGCAGAACATACAAACTATACAGACCACACATGTTGTCAGGATTGAACCCAGGTCTCTGTCGCTGTGAGGCAGCAACTCTAACTCTGTGCTGCCCAATCTTTCCCCAAACACAAACCCAAGAGAGGTTTTGAAACAGGGGCCTTACCTTAAAGTAATCTCCAGAAAGACCAGATCCCGAGAACTGACAAAAATGTACAAAACAGTCAAATTAATACACCACAAATATTAAACTCTACATTCCCTGTAACAGGAGCCAACTACAACCAGGGAACATGGCTCTGTCCAAAGACAAAGTGCTGGAGGCACAATCTGCCTGACTGCAAGTAAATGGACAGATGACACCTCAGATCAGCAACCTTCCTCAGACCGATGAAAGAGTGAAAAGAGGCAGAGGCACGCAGGACAAAGCTAGCATGTAAATAGGTGATACCATATAACCATATAACAATCACAGCACGGAAACAGGCCATCTCGGCCCTTTTAGTCCATGCCGAACACTTATTTTCACCTATTCCCATCTACCTGCACTCAGACCATAACCCTCCATTCCTTTCCCGTCCATATACCTATCCAATTTATTTTTAAATGATAAAATCGAACCTGCCTCCACCACTTCCACTGGAAGCTCATTCCACACACCTACCACTCTGAGTAAAGAAGTTCCCCCTCATGTTACCCCTAAACTTCTGTCCCTTAATTCTCAAGTCATGTCCTCTTGTTTGAATCTTCCCTACTCTCAGTGGGAAAAGCTTATCCACGTCAACTCTGTCTAGCCCTCTCATCATTTTAAAGACCTCTATCAAGTCCCCCCTTAACCTTCTGCACTCCAAAGAAAATACCTAACTTGTTCAACCTTCCTCTGTAACTTAGTTGCTGAAACCCAGGCAACATTCTAATAAATCTCCTCTGCACTCTCTCTATTTTGTTGACATCCTTCCTATAATTAGACGTCCAAAATTGTACACCATACTCCAGAATTGGTCTCACCAATGCCTTGTACAATTTTAACATTACATCCCAACTTCTAGACTCAATGTGAGGGTGATTAGCATATGGATGGAGTGAGTGCCAAAGGCTCAAGGTGAAAGGGACAAAATGTCAAATAACTAGGAGAGATATGGGTTGAAGAGAGAGTGGGAAATATGGGACTGTTTGAGAGATGAGCGTACAGAGGAAGGGAAAGGACCAGTGTTAGTTGGTTAGTTAGTGAGTTAATTAGTTAGTCAATTAACTAGTTAGTCAGTCAATTAGTTAGTCAGTCAACTAGTACAGTGTTGGGGGAGGTGAAGGGAAGTACACTCATCTCTCATCTCCTTGTCCCATATTTCCCTTTTACCTTCCCAACCCACCTCACCCTGGCTTTACATTTCACAGCTCTTGTCCTTATCCAACACGTTTTATCACTTTCACCTTCAGCCTTTGTCACTTACTCCACCCATCACCCACTCACCTGTATCCACCCATCACCCACTCACCTGTATCCACCCATCTGCCCATCACCCACTCACCTGTATCCACCATCACCCACTCACCTGTATCCACCCATCTGTCCATCACCCACTCACCTGTATCCACCCATCTGTCCATCACCCACTCACCTGTATCCACCCATCACCTGTCAGGCAGTGCCCCACCCCCACCTCATTTCCAGCTTTCTCCCGTATTTCAGTCTGAAGGCTCCCGACCTGATTAGTCATCTGTCCATTTCTTCAGATGCTGCCTGACCCACCAAGTTCCTCCAGCACTGTTGTTTATGCTCAAGATTCCAGCGCCTCGAATTGAAAGAACCGTGAATAAAAAATAATTAGAGATAGTGTGGACACAGGCCGTCTGGCCCAGCGAGTCTGCACAATCCAGCGATTACCCCGTATACTAGCATTATCCTACACACTAGACAGTTTACTAAACCCAATTAACTGAGCCTCTGGCCCAGCGAGTCTGCACGATCCAGTGATCACCCCATACACTAGCACTATCCTACACACTAGAGACAGTTTACTAAAACCAATTAACCTACAAATCTCTGAGCCAGCCTACAGATGCTGCCTGACCCATCGAGTTCCTCCAACTCTGCTTCTATTGCTAAAGATCCAGCATCCTGAATTATAAAACCCTTGACCAAAAATAAATAGGAAACCCCATTGTTAATCTTTCAAAATCTTATCCCCACTGAAACCAAAAGAGGGATTGAAATAAGGGCCTTACCTTCACACCATCTCCATGAAGATCAAATCCAGATAGACTGGATAACATTGCAGGAACGTTACAGGGCGTGCAGCAGTTCACAATATCAGAGGAAACCCGACCGCAACAGACCAGACTCTACTTTAACCGATAAAAACATTAAATGAAACTTGTGTATCAGGAGAACAGCAATGGGGAAGAAGTTTATTCCATCTTACGCCAACATTTGGCAGAACGGGAAGAGACAGTCTAACCCCAGTAGACACTTCCAGCAACACAGGACCAGTCCTTGGAACCCTGGGTGGAAACAAATACAAATTATTCAGAGCAAACAGATTGCAGCAACACAGACACTCACCAAACCAAATATAGATTTAGACCAACTCTAAAGAACTACAGTAGGGTGAATGGAAGGGGCAGGATTCGTAAATTGTAATAAGACTCAAGAGCCATGACTATTAAACTCACTTTCCCTCAGATAACTTTAACCAAGGAACAACTAGGTCAGAAACAGTGCTGGAGGTACTCAGTGAGTCACGCACCATCTTCCCGACTGCAGAGGAATGGACAGATGTTTCTGATCAGGACCTTTCTTCAAACTGATGGAGTTGGGAGAAAGCTGGAAAGAGATGGGAGCAGGACAAAGCCTGGTGAGTGATGCTGGATACAGTTGGGGGCTGATTAGCAGATAGGGGAGTAGTGATAAAGGCTAGAGGTGAAGAGGAGACAAGTGTCAGACAAGAAGAGGTGTGACATGCAAAGCCAGAGAGAGGGGTCTGGGAAAGAGGGGAATGTGGGACAGGGATGAGCGTACATTAGAGGGGAAAGCAGTAGGGTGACCGGAGTGTTGAGTGAGGTGCACCAGGGTGGGGAGTGTAGGGAAAGAGGGCGTGTCCCTTCATCAGTACACTCATCCCCATCTCCAAATCACATTCCCTTTTATCCCTTCTGGTCCCACTGCACCCGGATACCCGGCCCATTGCACGCGGCCCATTGCACCCAGATACCCGGCCCATTGCACCCGGCCCACTGCACCCGGCCCATTGCACCCGGCCCACTGCACCCAGATACCCGGCCCATTGCACGCGGCCCATTGCACCCAGATACCCGGCCCATTGCACCCGGCCCACTGCACCCGGCCCATTGCACCCGGCTCTCTGCACCCAGATACCCGGCCCACTGCACCCGGCCCATTACACCCAGATACCCGGCCCACTGCACCCGGCCCATTACACCCAGATACCCGGCCCACTGCACCCGGCCCATTGCACCCAGATACCCGGCCCACTGCACCCGGCCCACTGCACCCAGATACCCGGCCCACTGCACCCGGCCCACTGCACCCGGCCCACTGCACCCGGCCCACTGCACCCAGATACCCGGCCCACTGCACCCGGCCCACTGCACCCGGCCCACTGCACCCGGCCCACTGCACCCGGCCCACTGCACCCGGCCCATTACACCCGGATACCCGGCCCAATGCACCCAGATACCCGGCCCATTGCACCCAGATACCCGGCCAATTGCACCCAGATACCCGGCCCATTGCACCCAGATACCCGGCCCATTGCACCCGATCAATGGATAACCTCACATTTATCCACATTATACTGCATTTGCCAAACATTTGCCCACTCACCCAGCCTATCCAAGTCACCTTGCAGCCTCCTAGCATCCTCCTCACAGCTAACACTGCCCCCCAGCTTAGTGTCATCTGCAAACTTGGAGATGTTGCCTTCAATTCCCTCATCCAGATCATTAATATATATTGTAAATAGCTAGGGTCCCAGCACTGAGCCTTGCGGTACCCCACTAGTCACTGCCTGCCATTGTGAAAAGGACCCGTTTACATCCCCCGCCCCCCATACATCCCCCTCACTGTCCCCACCCCCCCACACACCCCACTCACTGTCCCCACCCTGACCAACAGCCCCAGGTACAGGCAGAAACTCACTACTAGAGACACAAGTACATACCAGTGGTCCCTGTTAAACTCCTTCAAGTAGGCCCAGACCACAACTTTAGTGAATAAACCCTAATGAGGGGAAGGGGCAATGTAATCTTTAAACTAAAGTGGTCCCAAGCTGAGACAGGCTGAGCCCAATTAGAGAAAACAATTGTTAATCTTTCCCAAACCTTCATCCACACTGAAGCCCAAGAGAAGGTTCTAAACAGGGGCCTTACCTTTGTACCAACTCCATAACCATATTCACATAGACCAAGTTATATACAAAACAAACCAATGTCACGTTAGTGATTTGAAGTCTTGCCGACATCCTCCTTCACACTGGACACCCAGAGAGGAAGAGATTCCAATTGAAATTCAATGTCATGAGAAACAGGATCAGCCATTGAAAGGATTGTAGTGAATCCTACAGGGTAGCAGAATACATTGACTACTGTAATTCACTGGCACAGCAACATGCCAGTTTTGTTGAAGGGCAGCACAGTGGCACAGTGGTAGAGTTGTTGCCTTACAGCGCCAGAGACACGGGTGCTGTCTGTACGGAGTTTGCACGTTCTCCCAGTGACCAAGTGGGTTTTCTCAGAGATCTTCACTTTCCTCCCACTATCCAAAGATGTGCAGGTTTACAGGTTAATTGACTTGGTATAAATGTAACATTGTCCCTAGTGTGTGTAGGATAGTGTTATTGTGCAGGGGATCGCTGGTCGGTGCGGACTCGGTGGGTCAAAGGGGCTGTATCCACACTGTGTCCATAATGTGAAACTTACCATGTTACATGAAGTGTTCTCCCCCACACTGCCCCTGATACTGTGCCCTTTAACAGATGTGTTATTGTGCGGGGATCGCTGGTCGGAGCGAACTCGGTGGGTCAAAGGGGCTGTTTCCACACTGTGTCTCTAAATGTGAAACTTACCATGTTACATGAAGTGTTCTCCCCCACACTGCCCCTGATACCGTGCCCTTTAACATGGACATTGAAACCCTGAGCACACAGATGTGAAACTTACCATGTCACATGAAGTTTTCTCCCCGACACTGCCCCTGATACCGTGCCTTTAACAGATGTGTTATTGTGCAGGGATCGCTGGTCGGTGCGGACTCGGTGGGTCAAAGGGGCTGTTTCCACACTGTGTCCATAATGTGAAACTTACCATGTTACATGAAGTGTTCACCCCGACACTGCCCCCGATACCGTTCCCTTTAATAGATGTGTTAATCGCGGGGATCGCTGGTCGGTGTGGACTCGGTGGGTCAAAGGGGCTGTATCCGTGCTGTGTCTCTAAATGTGAAACTTAACATGTCACATGAAGTGTTCTCCACGACACTGCCCCTGATACCGTGCCCTTTAACAGATGTGTTATTGTGCAGGGATCGCTGGTCGGTGCGGACTCGGTGGGTCAAAGGGGCTGTTTCCACACTGTGTCCATAATGTGAAACTTACCATGTTACATGAAGTGTTCTCCCCCACACTGCCCCTGATACCGTGCCCTTTAACATGGACATTGAAACCCTGAGCACACAGATGTGAAACTTACCATGTCACATGAAGTGTTCACCCCGACACTGCCCCCGACACCATTCCCTTTACCATGGACATTGAAACCCTGTGCACAAACAGAAACAGATAGGAGCATACAGGCAGTTCAAATATCTGGAGAAACACACCATGACAAACCAGATACCACTTTAACCGACAAAGAAATACTTTGAATTAAATGAGACGTACAAGTAAAGGAACAGCAGTGACGTTTGGCCCAGTTTATGCAACGTTTGGCAGAATGGGGAAGATAGTCTAACCCTGGCAGACTCTTCCAGCATCAGAGGACCCAGTCTTTGGAGATCCTGGGTGGAAACTAACACTAATTGGTCACCCCTTTAGAAAGGAGCAGAGAGGAGAGGAAATGGATTCTGGCAACACAGACAAACATACTAAACCAAATATAGATTTAGACCAATTCCAAACAAAGCTACAGTTGGGTGAATGGAAGGGGCAAGATTACTTAATTGTAATGATTTAAACACAAGTGCCATCAACATTAAACTACTTTCCCTGCAACAGGAGGCAACTAGGATTACTTTAACCAGGGGATGTAACCTGGTCTAAAACAAAGTGCTGGAGCTACTCTGTGGGTCAGGCACCATCTGCCTGCCTGTAAAGGGAATGGACAGATAATGTTTCAGGTCGAGATCCTTCTTCAGACTGATGGAGTAGGGCAGAGAAAGTGGAAGTGAAACTAACACTAATTGGTCACCTTCACAAAAGAGCAGAGAGGAGAGGAAATGGATTCTGGCAACAAACACACTCAAACCAAATGTAGATTTGGACCAATTCCAAAACTACAGTCGGGTGAATGACAGGATTGATAATTTGTAATGAGACGTCAAATGTCATCAACATTAAACTACTTTCCCTGCAACAGCAGCCAACTAGGATTACTTTAACCAGGGAATGTAACCTGGTCCAAAACAAAGTGCTGGAGGTACTTGGCAGATCAGGCACCATCTACCCGACCACAAAGGGAATGGACAGATGCTGTCGCTTCCTGTTGGGACCCTTTCAGACTGATGGAGTTGGGCAGAGAAAGTGGGAAAGAGGTGGGAGCTGGACAAAGCCTGTTATATGATTCATGGATACAGGGGAGAGGGGGTGATGGGTTGTGACATTGGCTCGAGGTGACAAGGAGACAAAAGATGCAACAGATGAGAAGAGTGAAACGTAAAGCTGGAGGGAGGGAGGGATACGGGTGGAAGGGGATAGAGTGAAATATGAGACTGGTTTGGGAGGTGAGCATACAGAGGGAAGGAGCAGAGTGACCAAGGTGTTGAGGGAAGTGTTCACACCAGGGTGGGGGGTGCAGGGAAAGAGGGGGTTCACATCACCAGGGTGGAGGGGGGGAGAGGGGATTCCCATCACTAGGGTGGGGGGGGGCAGGGAAAGAGGGGGTTCCCAACACCAGGGTGGGGGGTGCAGGGAAAGAGGGGGTTCCCATCACCAGGGTGGGTGCTGGGAAAGAGGGGGTTCCCATCACCCTAACAAGAGGATTTCAGTATAGAAGTAAAGAGGTTCTTCTGCAGTTGTACAGGGCTCTGGTGAGACCACACCTGGAGTATTGTGTACAGTTTTGGTCTCCTAATTTGAGGAAGGACATCCTTGTGATTGAAGGAGCCCAGCGTAGGTTCACCAGATTGATCCCTGGGATGGTGGGACTGTCATATGAGGAAAGATTGAAAAGACTGGGCTTGTATTCACTGGAGTTTAGAAGGATGAGGGGGAGACCTTATAGAAACATATAAAATTATAAAAGGACTGGACAAGCTAGATGCAGGAAAAATGTTCCCAATGTTGGGCGAGTCCAGAACCAGGGGCCACGCACAGTCTTAGAATAAAGGGAAAGACGGAGGTGAGAAAAAACTTTTTCACCCAGAGAGTTGTGAATTTGTAGAATTCCCTGCCACAGAGGGCAGTGGAGGCCAAATCACTGGATTGATTTAAGAGAGAGTTAGATAGAGCTCTAGGGGCTAGAACAGGCAGAACATACAAACTATACAGACAACACATGTTGTCGGTGTCTTTGGTGTTGGAAGCCAGAACTGGAGAAAACCCACATGGTCACAGGTAGAACATACAAACTATACAGACAACACATGTTGTCAGGATTGAACCCTGGTCTCTGGTGCTATGAGGCAGCAACTCTACCACTGTGCTGCCCAATCTTTCCCCAAACACAAACCCAAGAGAGGTTTTGAAACAGGGGCCTTACCTTAAAGTAATCTCCAGAAAGACCAGATCCCGAGAACTGACAAAGATGTACAAAACAGTCAATTTAATACACCACAAATATTAACCTCTACATTCCCTGTAACAGGAGCCAACTACAACCAGGGAACATGGCTCTGTCCAAAGACAAAGTGCTGGAGGCATTCAGCAGTTCAGGCACAATCTGCCTGACTGCAAGTGAAATGGACAGATGCCACCTCAGATCAGCAACCTTCCTCAGTCTGATGAAAGAGTGAAAAGAGGCAGAGGCACGCAGGACAAAGCTAGCATGTAAATAGGTGATACCATATAACCATATAACAATCACAGCACGGAAACAGGCCATCTCGGCCCTTCGAGTCCATGCCGAACACTTATTTTCACCTATTCCCATCTACCTGCACTCAGACCATAACCCTCCATTCCTTTCCCGTCCATATACCTATCCAATTTATTTTTAAATGATAAAATCGAACCTGCCTCCACCACTTCCACTGGAAGCTCATTCCACACACCTACCACTCTGAGTAAAGAAGTTCCCCCTCATGTTACCCCTAAACGTCTGTCCCTTAATTCTGAAGTCATGTCCTCTTGTTTGAATCTTCCCTACTCTCAGTGGGAACAGCTTATCCACATCAACTCTGTCTAGCCCTCTCATCATTTTAAAGACCTCTATCAAGTCCCCCCTTAACCTTCTGCACTCCAAAGAAAATACCTAACTTGTTCAACCTTCCTCTGTAACTTAGTTGCTGAAACCCAGGCAACATTCTAGTAAATCTCATCTTCACTCTCTATTTTGTTGACATCCTTCCTATAATTAGGCGTCCAAAATTGTACACCATACTCCAGAATTGGTCTCACCAATGCCTTGTACAATTTTAACATTACATCCCAACTTCTAGACTCAATGTGAGGCTGATTAGCATATGGATGGAGTGAGTGCCAAAGGCTCAAGTTGAAAGGGACAAAATGTCAAATAACTAGGAGAGATATGGGTTGAAGAGAGAGTGGGAAATATGGGACTGTTTGAGAGATGAGCGTACAGAGGAAGGGAAAGGACCAGTGTTAGTTGGTTAGTTAATGAGTTAATTAGTTAGTCATTTAACTAGTTAGTCAGTCAATTAGTTAGTCAGTCAACTAGTACAGTGTTGGGGGAGGTGAAGGGAAGTACACTCTTCTCTCATCTCCTTGTCCCAGATTTCCCTTTTACCTTCCTGGTGTTACATGTCACAGCTCTTGTCCTTATCCAACATGTTTTATCACTTTCACCTTCAGCCTTTGTCACTTACTCCACCCATCTGCCCATCACCCACTCACCTGTATCCACCCATCACCCACTCACCTGTATCCACCCATCTGCCCATCACCCACTCACCTGTATACACTAGCACTATCCTACACACTAGAGACAGTTTACTAAACCCAATTAACTGAGCCTCTGGCCCAGCAATTACCCCGTATACTAGCACTATCCTACACACTAAAGGCAGTTTACTAAAACCAATTAACCTACAAATCTCTGATGCTGCCTGGCCCAGTGAGTCTGTACAATCCAGTGATCACCCCATACACTGGCATTATCCTACACTAGAGACAGTTTACTAAAACCAATTAACTGAGCCTCTGGCCCAGCGAGTCTGCACGATCCAGTGATCACCCCATACACTAGCACTATCTAACACACTAGAAACAGTTTACTAAAACCAATTAACCTACAGATGCTGCCTGACCCATCGAGTTCCTCCAACTCTGCTTCTATTGCTAAAGATCCAGCATCCTGAATTATAAAACCCTTGACCAAAAATAAACAGGAAACCCCATTGTTAATCTTTCAAAATCTTATCCCCACTGAAACCAAAAGAGGGGTTGAAATAGGGGCCTTACCTTCACACCATGTCCATGAAGATCAAATCCAGATAGACTGGATAAGGTTGCAGGAACATTACAGGGCGTGCAGCAGTTCACAATATCAGAGGAAACCCGACCGCAACAGACCAGACTCTACTTTAACCGACAAAAACATTAAATGAGACGTGTATCAGGAGAACAGCAATGGGGAAGAAGTTTATTCCATCTTACGCCAACATTTGGCAGAATGGGAAGAGACAGTCTAACCCCAGCAGACACTTCCAGCAGCACAGGTCCAGTCCTTGGAGATCCTGGGTGGAAACAAACACTAATTATTCAGAGCAAACAGATTGCAGCAACACAGACACTCACCAAACCAAATATAGATTTAGACCAACTCTAAAGAACTACAGTAGGGTGAATGGAAGGGGCAGGATTAGTAAATTGTAATAAGACTCAAGAGCCATGACTATTAAACTCACTTTCCCTCAGATAACTTTAACCAAGGAATAACTAGGTCAGAAACAGTGCTGGAGGTACTCAGTGGGTCAGGCACCATCTGCCCGACTGCAAAGGAATGGACAGATGTTTCTGATCAGGACCTTTCTTCAAACTGATGGAGTTGGGAGAAAGCTGGAAAGAGATGGGAGCAGGACAAAGCCTGGTGAATGATGCTGGATACAGTTGGGGGCTGATTAGCAGATAGGAGAGTAGTGTCAAAGGCTAGAGGTGAAGAGGAGACAAGTGTCAGACAAGAAGAGGTGTGACATGCAAAGCCAGAGAGAGGGGTCTGGGAAAGAGGGGAATGTGGGACAGGGATGAGCGTACATTAGAGAGGAAAGGAGTAGGGTGACCAGAGTGTTGAGTGAGGTGCAACAAGGTGGGGAGTGTAGGGATAGAGGGGGCGTCCCTTCATCAGTACACTCATCCCCATCTCCAAATCACATTCCCTTTTATCCCTTCTGGTCCCATTGCACCCGGATACTCGGCCCATTGCACCCAATCAATGGATAACCTCACATTTATCCACATTATACTGCATCTGCCAAACATTTGCCCACTCACCCAGCCTATCCAAGTCACCTTGCAGCCTCCTAGCATCCTCCTCACAGCTAACACTGCCCCCCAGCTTAGTGTCATCTGCAAACTTGGAGATGTTGCCTTCAATTCCCTCATCCAGATCATTAATATATATTGTAAATAGTTGGGGTCCCAGCACTGAGCCTTGCGGTACCCCACTAGTCACTGCCTGCCATTGTGAAAAGGACCCGTTTACATCCCCCACCCCCCATACATCCCCCTCACTGTCCCCACCCCCCCACACACCCCACTCACTGTCCCCACCCTGACCAACAGCCCCAGGTACAGGCAGAAACTCACTACTAGAGACACAAGTACATACCAGTGGTCCCAGTTAAACTCCTTCAAGTAGGCCCAGACCACAACTTTAGTGAATAAACCCTAATGAGGGGAAGGGGCAATGTAATCTTTAAACTAAAGTGGGTCCCAAGCTGAGACAGGCTGAGCCCAATTAGGGAAAACAATTGTTAATCTTTCCCAAACCTTCATCCACACTGAAGCCCAAGAGAAGGTTCTAAACAGGGGCCTTACCTTTGCACCAACTCCATAACCATAGTCACATAGACCAAGTTATATACAAAACAAACCAATGTCACGTTAGTGATTTGAAGTCTGCTGACATCCTCCTTCACACTGGACACCCAGAGAGGAAGAGATTCCAATTGAAATTAAATGTCATGAGAAACAGGATCAGCCATTGAAAGGATTGTAGTGAACCCTACAGGGTAGCAGAATACATTGACTACTGTAATTCACTGGCACAGCAACGTGCCAGCTTTGTTGAAGGGCAGCACAGTGGCACAGTGGTAGAGGTGTTGCCTTACAGCGCCAGAGACACGGGTGCTCTGTACGGAGTTTGCACGTTCTCCCAGTGACCAAGTGGGTTTTCTCAGAGATCTTCACTTTCCTCCCACTATCCAAAGATGTGCAGGTTTATAGGTTAATTGACTTGGTATAAATGTAACATTGTCCCTAGTGTGTGTAGGATAGTGTTATTGTGCGGGGATCGCTGGTCGGTGCGGACTCGGTGGGCCAAAGGGGCTGTATCCACACTGTGTCCATAATGTGAAACTTACGTCACATGAAGTGTTCACCCCGACACTGCCCCTGATACCGTGCCCTTTAACAGATGCGTTATTGTGCGGGGATCGCTGGGTAGTGCGAACTCGGTGGGGCAAAGGGGCTGTTTCCACACTGTCTCTAAATGTGAAACTTACCATATCACATGAAGTGTTCTCCCCAACACTGCCCCTGATACTGTGCTCTTTACCAGATGTGTTATTGTGCGGGGATCGCTGGTCGGAGCGAACTCGGTGGGTCAAAGGGGCTGTTTCCACACTGTGTCCATAATGTGAAACTTACACGTCACATGAAGTGTTCTCCCCGACACTGCCCCTAATACTGTGCCCTTTACCATGGACGTTGAAACCCTGAGCACACAGATGTGAAACTTACCATATCACATGAAGTGTTCTCCCCCACACTGACCCAGATACCATTCCCTTTACCATGGACATTGAAACCCTGAGCACAAACAGAAACAGATAGGAGCATACAGGCAGTTCAAATACTGGAGAAACACACCATGACAAACCAGATACTACTTTAACCGACAAAGAAATACTTTGAATTAAATGAGACGTACAAGTAAATGAACAGCAGTGAAGTTTGGCCCAGTTTATGCAACATTTGGCAGAATGGGGAAGACAGTCTAGCCCTGGCAGACTCTTCCAGCATCAGAGGACCCAGTCTTTGGAGATCCTGGGTGGAAACTAACACTAATTGGTCACCCCTTTAGAAAGGAGCAGAGAGGAGAGGAAGGATTCTGGCAACACAGACAAACATACTAAACCAAATATAGATTTAGACCAATTCCAAACAAAGCTACAGTTGGGTGAATGGAAGGGGCAAGATTACTTAATTGTAATGATTTAAACACAAGTGTCATCAACATTAAACTACTTTCCCTGCAACAGGAGGCAACTAGGATTACTTTAACCAGGGGATGTAACCTGGTCTAAAACAAAGTACTGGAGTTACTCTGTGGGTCAGGCACCATCTGCATGCCTGTAAAGGGAATGGACAGATAATGTTTCAGGTTGGGATCCTTCTTCAGACTGATGGAGTAGGGCAGAGAAAGTGGAAGTGAAACTAACACTAATTGGTCACCTTCACAAAAGAGCAGAGAGGAGAGGAAATGGATTCTGGCAACAAACACTCAAACCAAATGTAGATTTGGACCAATTCCAAAACTACAGTCGGGTGAATGACAGGATTGATAATTTGTAATGAGACGTCAAATGTCATCAACATTAAACTACTTTCCCTGCAACAGCAGCCAACTAGGATTACTTTAACCAGGGAATGTAACCTGGTCCAAAACAAAGTTCTGGAGGTACTTGGCAGATCAGGCACCATCTACCCGACCACAAAGGGAATGGACAGATGCTGTCGCTTCCTGTTGGGACCCTTTCAGACTGATGGAGTCGGGCAGAGAAAGTGGGAAAGAGGTGGGAGCTGGACAAAGCCTGTTATATGATTCATGGATACAGGGGAGAGAGGGTGATGGGTTGTGACATTGGCTAGAGGTGACAAGGAGACAAAAGATGCAACAGATGAGAAGAGTGAAATGTAAAGCTGGAGGGAGGGAGGGATACGGGTGGAAGGGGATAGAGTGAAATATGAGACTGGTTTGGGAGGTGAGCATACAGAGGGAAGGAGCAGAGTGACCAAAGTGTAGAGGGAAGTGTTCACACCAGGGTGGGGGGTGCAGGGAAAGAGGGGGTTCCCAACACCAGGGTGGGGGGTGCAGGGAAAGAGGGGGTTCCCATCACCAGGGTGGGTGCTGGGAAAGAGGGGGTTCCCATCACCAGGGTGGGTGCTGGGAAAGAGGGGGTTCCCATCACCCTAACAAGAGGATTTCAGTATAGAAGTAAAGAGGTTCTTCTGCAGTTGTACAGGGCTCTGGTGAGACCACACCTGGAGTATTGCGTACAGTTTTGGTCTCCTAATTTGAGGAAGGACATCCTTGTGATTGAAGGAGCCCAGCGTAGGTTCACCAGATTGATCCCTGGGATGGCGGGACTGTCATATGAGGAAAGATTGAAAAGACTGGGCTTGTATTCACTGGAGTTTAGAAGGATGAGGGGGAGACCTTATAGAAACATATACAATTATAAAAGGACTGGACAAACTAGATGCAGGAAAAATGTTCCCAATGTTGGGCGAGTCCAGAACCAGGGGCCACGCACAGTCTTAGAATAAAGGGGAGGCCATTTAAGACGGAGGTGAGAAAAAACTTTTTCACCCAGAGAGTTGTGAATTTGTGGAATTCCCTGCCACAGAGGGCAGTGGAGGCCAAATCACTGGATTGATTTAAGAGAGAGTTAGATAGAGCTCTAGGGGCTAGAACAGGCAGAACATACAAACTATACAGACAACACATGTTGTCAGGATTGAACCCAGGTCTCTGTCACTGTGAGGCAGCAACTCTAACTCTGTGCTGCCCAATCTTTCCCCAAACACAAACCCAAGAGAGGTTTTGAAACAGGGGCCTTACCTTAAAGTAATCTCCAGAAAGACCAGATCCCGAGAACTGACAAAGATGTACAAAACAGTCAAATTAATACACCACAAATATTAAACTCTACATTCCCTGTAACAGGAGCCAACTACAACCAGGGAACATGGCTCTGTCCAAAGACAAAGTGCTGGAGGCATTCAGCAGTTCAGGCACAATCTGCCTGACTGCAAGTGGAATGGACAGATGACACCTCAGGTCAGCAACCTTCCTCAGACTGATGAAAGAGTGAAAAGAGGCAGAGGCACGCAGGACAAAGCTAGCATGTAAATAGGTGATACCATATAACCATATAACAATCACAGCACGGAAACAGGCCATCTCGGCCCTTCTAGTCCATGCCGAACACTTATTTTCACCTATTCCCATCTACCTGCACTCAGACCATAACCCTCCATTCCTTTCCCGTCCATATACCTATCCAATTTATTTTTAAATGATAAAATCGAACCTGCCTCCACCACTTCCACTGGAAGCTCATTCCACACACCTACCACTCTGAGTAAAGAAGTTCCCCCTCATGTTACCCCTAAACTTCTGTCCCTTAATTCTGAAGTCATGTCCTCTTGTTTGAATCTTCCCTACTCTCAGTGGGAAAAGCTTATCCACATCAACTCTGTCTAGCCCTCTCATCATTTTAAATACCTCTATCAAGTCCCCCCTTAACCTTCTGCACTCCAAAGAAAATACCTAACTTGTTCAACCTTCCTCTGTAACTTAGTTGCTGAAACCCAGGCAACATTCTAGTAAATCTCCTCTGCACTCTCTCTATTTTGTTGACATCCTTCCTATAATTAGGCGTCCAAAATTGTACACCATACTCCAGAATTGGTCTCACCAATGCCTTGTACAATTTTAACATTACATCCCAACTTCTAGACTCAATGTGAGGCTGATTAGCATATGGATGGAGTGAGTGCCAAAGGCTCAAGGTGAAAGGGACAAAATGTCAAATAACCAGGAGAGATATGGGTTGAAGAGAGAGTGGGAAATATGGGACTGTTTGAGAGATGAGCGTACAGAGGAAGGGAAAGGATCAGTGTTAGTTGGTTAGTTAGTGAGTTAATTAGTTAGTCAATTAACTAGTTAGTCAGTCAATTAGTTAGTCAGTCAACTAGTACAGTGTTGGGGGAGGTGAAGGGAAGTACACTCTTCTCTCATCTCCTTGTCCCAGATTTCCCTTTTACCTTCCTGGTGTTACATGTCACAGTTCTTGTCCTTATCCAACACGTTTTATCACTTTCTCCTTCAGCCTTTGTCACTTACTCCACCCATCTGCCCATCACCCACTCACCTGTATCCACTAGCATTATCCTACACTAGAGACAGTTTACTAAAACCAATTAACTGAGCCTCTGGCCCAGCGATTACCCCGTATACTAGCACTATCCTACACACTAGAGGCAGTTTAGTAAAACCAATTCACCTACAAATCTCTGAGCCAGCCTACAGATGCTGCCTGACCCATCGAGTTCCTCCAACTCTGCTTTTATCGCTAAAGATCCAGCATCCTGAATTATAAAACCCTTGACCAAAAATAAATAGGAAACCCCGTTGTTAATCTTTCAAAATCTTATCCCCACTGAAACCAAAAAAGGGATTGAAATAGGGGCCTTACCTTCACACCATCTCCATGAAGATCAAATCCAGATAGACTGGATAAGGTTGCAGGAATGTTACATGGCGTGCAGCAGTTCACAATATCAGAGGAAACCCGACCGCAACAGACCAG
Source organism: Amblyraja radiata (assembly GCF_010909765.2). NCBI lineage: Eukaryota > Metazoa > Chordata > Chondrichthyes > Rajiformes > Rajidae > Amblyraja > Amblyraja radiata. The sequence continues at coordinate 13,549,259 of NC_045991.1, forward strand.
ACTCTACTTTAACCGACAAAACATTAAATGAGACTTGTGTATCAGGAGAACAGCAATGGGGAAGAAGTTTATTCCATCTTACGCCAACATTTGGCAGAACGGGAAGAGACAGTCTAACCCCAGCAGACACTTCCAGCAGCACAGGTCCATTCCTTGGAGATCCTGGGTGGAAACAAACACTAATTATTCAGAGCAAACAGATTGCAGCAACACAGACACTCGCCAAACCAAATATAGATTTAGACCAACTCTAAAGAACTACAGTAGAGTGAATGGAAGGGGCAGGATTAGTAAATTGTAATAAGACTCAAGAGCCATTACTATTAAACTCACTTTCCCTCAGATAACTTTAACCAAGGAATAACTTGGTCAGAAACAGTGCTGGAGGTACTCAGTGGGTCAGGCACCATCTTCCCGACTGCAGAGGAATGGACAGATGTTTCAGATCAGGACCTTTCTTCAGACTGATGGAGTTGGGAGAAATCTGGAAAGAGATGGGAGCAGGACAAAGCCTGGTGAATGATGCTGGATACAGTTGGGCGCTGATTAGCAGATAGGAGAGTAATGACAAAGGATAGAGGTGAAGAGGAGACAAGTGTCAGACAAGAAGAAGTGTGACATGCAAAGCCAGAGAGAGGGATCTGGGAAAGAGGGGAATGTGGGACAGGGATGAGCGTACATTAGAGGGGAAAGGAGTAGGGTGACCAGAGTGTTGAGTGAGGTGCACCAAGGTGGGGAGTGTTGGGAAAGAGTGGAGTGTCCCTTCATCAGTACACTCATCCCCAGCTCCAAATCACATTCCCTTTTATCCCTTCTGGTCCCATTACACCCGGATACCCGGCCCATTGCACCCGGCCCATTACACCCGGCCCACTGCACCCGGCCCACTGCACCCGGATACCCGGCCCATTGCACCCGGCCCCACTGCACCCAGATACCCGGCCCATTGCACCCGGATACCCGGCCCATTGCACCCAGATACCCGGCCCATTGCACCCAGATACCCAGCCCACTGCACCCGGCCCACTGCACCCGGATACTCGGCCCATTGCACCCAATCAATGGATAACCTCACATTTATCCACATTATACTGCATCTGCCAAACATTTGCCCACTCACCCAGCCGATCCAAGTCACCTTGCAGCCTCCTAGCATCCTCCTCACAGCTAACACTGCCCCCCAGCTTAGTGTCATCTGCAAACTTGGAGATGTTGCCTTCAATTCCCTCATCCAGATCATTAATATATATTGTAAATAGCTGGGGTCCCAGCACTGAGCCTTGCGGTACCCCACTAGTCACTGCCTGCCATTGTGAAAAGGACCCGTTTACATCCCCCACCCCCCATACATCCCCCTCACTGTCCCCACCCCCCCCACACACCCCCACACACCCCACTCACTGTCCCCACCCTGACCAACAGCCCCAGGTACAGGCAGAAACTCACTACTAGAGACACAAGTACATACCAGTGGTCCCTGTTAAACTCCTTCAAGTAGGCCCAGACCACAACTTTAGTGAATAAACCCTAATGAGGGGAAGGGGCAATGTAATCTTTAAACTAAAGTGGGTCCCAAGCTGAGACAGGCTGAGCCCAATTAGAGAAAACAATTGTTAATCTTTCCCAAACCTTCATCCACACTGAAGCCCAAGAGAAGGTTCTAAACAGGGGCCTTGCCTTTGTACCAACTCCATAACCATATTCACATAGACCAAGTTATATACATAACAAACCAATGTCACGTTAGTGATTTGAAGTCTTGCCGACATCCTCCTTCACACTGGACACCCAGAGAGGAAGAGATTACAATTGAAATTAAATGTCATGAGAAACAGGATCAGCCATTGAAAGGACTGTAGTGAACCCTACAGGGTAGCAGAATACATTGACTACTGTAATTCACTGGCACAGCAACGTGCCAGCTTTGTTGAAGGGCAGCACAGTGGCACAGTGGTAGAGGTGTTGCCTTACAGCGCCAGAGACACGGGTGCTGTCTGTACGGAGTTTGCACGTTCTCCCAGTGACCAAGTGGGTTTTCTCAGAGATCTTCACTTTCCTCCCACTATCCAAAGATGTGCAGGTTTATAGGTTAATTGACTTGGTATAAATGTAACATTGTCCCTAGTGTGTGTAGGATAGTGTTATTGTGCGGGGATCGCTGGTCGGTGCGGACTCGGTGGGCCAAAGGGCCTGTATCCACACTGTGTCCATAATGTGAAACTTGCGTCACATGAAGTGTTCACCCCGACACTGCCCCTGATACCGTGCCCTTTAACAGATGTGTTATTGTGCGGGGATCGCTGGTCGGTGCGGACTCGGTGGGCCAAAGGGGCTGTTTCCACACTGTGTCTCTAAATGTGAAACTTACCATGTTACATGAAGTGTTCACCCTGACACTGCCCCCGATACCGTTCCCTTTAACAGATGTGTTAATCGCGGGGATCGCTGGTCGGTGCGGACTCGGTGGGTCAAAGGGGCTGTATCCACACTGTGTCTCTAAATGTGAAACTTACCATGTTACATGAAGTGTTCTCCCCCACACTGCCCCTGATACTGTGCCCTTTAACAGATGTGTTATTGTGCGGGGATCGCTGGTCGGAGCGAACTCGGTGGGCCAAAGGGGCTGTTTCCACACTGTGTCTCTAAATGTGAAACTTACCATGTCACATGAAGTGTTTTCCCCCACACTGCCCCTGATACCGTGCCCTTTAACATGGACATTGAAACCCTGAGCACACAGATGTGAAACTTACCATGTCACATGAAGTGTTCTCCCCGACATTGCCCCTGATACTGTGCCCTTTAACAGACGTGTTATTGTGCGGGGATCGCTGGTCGGTGCGGACTCGGTGGGTCAAAGGGGCTGTTTCCACACTGTGTCCATAATGTGAAACTTACCATGTCACATGAAGTGTTCACCCCGACACTGCCCCCGACACCATGCCCTTTACCATGGATATTGAAACCCTGAGCACAAACAGAAACAGATAGGAGCATACAGGCAGTTCAAATATCTGGAGAAACACACCATGACAAACCAGATACTACTTTAACCGACAAAGAAATACTTTGAATTAAATGAGACGTACAAGTAAAGGAACAGTAGTGACGTTTGGCCCAGTTTATGCAACGTTTGGCAGAATGGGGAAGATAGTCTAACCCTGGCAGACTCTTCCAGCATCAGAGGACCCAGTCTTTGGAGATCCTGGGTGGAAACTAACACTAATTGGTCACCCCTTTAGAAAGGAGCAGAGAGGAGAGGAAATGGATTCTGGCAACACAGACAAACATACTAAACCAAATATAGATTTAGACCAATTCCGAACAAAGCTACAGTTGGGTGAATGGAAGGGGCAAGATTACTTAATTGTAATGATTTAAACACAAGTGTCATCAACATTAAACTACTTTCCCTGCAACAGGAGGTAACTAGCATTACTTTAACCAGGGGATGTAACCTGGTCTAAAACAAAGTGCTGGAGTTACTCTGTGGGTCAGGCACCATCTGCCTGCCTGTAAAGGGAATGGACAGATAATGTTTCAGGTCGAGATCCTTCTTCAGACTGATGGAGTAGGGCAGAGAAAGTGGAAGTGAAACTAACACTAATTGGTCACCTTCACAAAAGAGCAGAGAGGAGAGGAAATGGATTCTGGCAACAAACACACTCAAACCAAATGTAGAGTTAGACCAATTCCAAAACTACAGTCGGGTGAATGACAGGATTGATAATTTGTAATGAGACGTCAAATGTCATCAACATTAAACTACTTTCCCTGCAACAGCAGCCAACTAGGATTACTTTAACCAGGGAATGTAACCTGGTCCAAAACAAAGTGCTGGAGGTACTTGGCAGATCAGGCACCATCTACCCGACCACAAAGGGAATGGACAGATGCTGTCGCTTCCTGTTGGGACCCTTCCAGACTGATGGAGTTGGGCAGAGAAAGTGGGAAAGAGGTGGGAGCAGGACAAAGCCTGTTATATGATTCATGCATACAGGGGAGAAGGGGTGATGGGTTGTGACATTGGCTCGAGGTGACAAGGAGACAAAAGGTGCAACAGATGAGAAGAGTGAAACGTAAAGCTAGAGGGAGGGATACGGGTGGAAGGGGATAGAGTGAAATATGAGACTGGTTTGGGAGGTGAGCATAGAGAGGGAAGGAGCAGTGACCAAGGTGTTGAGGGAAGTGTTCACACCAGGGTGGGGGGGGGGGGGGGGGAGAGGGGGTTCCCATCACCAGGGTGGGGGGGGCAGGGAAAGAGGGGGTTCCCATCACTAGGGTGGGGGGGGGGGGGGAGAGGGGATTCCCATCACCAGGGTGGGGGGGCAGGGAAAGAGGGGGTTCCCAACACCAGGGTGGGGGGTGCAGGGAAAGAGGGGGTTCCCATCACCAGGGTGGGGGGGGGGGGGAAGAGGGGATTCCCATCACCAGGGGGGGGATGCAGGGAAAGAGGGGGTTCCCATCACCAGGGTGGGGGGATGCAGGGAAAGAGGGGGTTCCCATCACTAGGGTGGGTGCTGGGAAAGAGGGGATTCCCATCACCAGGGTGGGTGCTGGGAAAGAGGGGGTTCCCGTCACCAGGGGGGCAGGGAAAGAGGGGGTTCCCATCACCAGGGTGGGGGGGGGACCGGGTGCTGGGAAAGAGGGGGTTCCCATCACCCTAACAAGAGGATTTCAGTATAGAAGTAAAGAGGTTCTTCTGCAGTTGTATAGGGCTCTGGTGAGACCACACCTGGAGTATTGTGTACAGTTTTGGTCTCCTAATTTGAGGAAGGACATCCTTGTGATTGAAGGAGCCCAGCGTAGGTTCACCAGATTGATCCCTGGGATGGCGGGGCTGTCATATGAGGAAAGATTGAAAAGACTGGGCTTGTATTCACTGGAGTTCAGAAGGATGAGGGGGAGACCTTATAGAAACATATAAAATTATAAAAGGACTGGACAAGCTAGATGCAGGAAAAATGTTCCCAATGTTGGGCGAGTCCAGAACCAGGGGCCACGCACAGTCTTAGAATAAAGGGGAGGCCATTTAAGACGGAGGTGAGAAAAAACTTTTTCACCCAGAGAGTTGTGAATTTGTGGAATTCCCTGCCACAGAGGGCAGTGGAGGCCAAATCACTGGATTGATTTAAGAGAGAGTTAGATAGAGCTCTAGGGGCTAGAACAGGCAGAACATACAAACTATACAGACAACACATGTTGTCGGTGTCTTTGGTGTTGGAAGCCAGAACTGGAGAAAACCCACATGATCACAGGCAGAACATACAAACTATACAGACCACACATATTGTCAGGATTGAACCCAGGTCTCTGTCGCTGTGAGGCAGCAACTCTAACTCTGTGCTGCCCAATCTTTCCCCAAACACAAACCCAAGAGAGGTTTTGAAACAGGGGCCTTACCTTAAAGTAATCTCCAGAAAGACCAGATCCCGAGAACTGACAAAGATGTACAAAACAGTCAAATTAATACACCACAAATATTAAACTCTACATTCCCTGTAACAGGAGCCAACTACAACCGGGGAACGTGGCTCTGTCCAAAGACAAAGTGCTGGAGGCATTCAGCAGTTCAGGCACAATCTGCCTGACTGCAAGTAAATGGACAGATGACACCTCAGATCAGCAACCTTCCTCAGACTGATGAAAGAGTGAAAAGAGGCAGAGGCACGCAGGACAAAGCTAGCATGTAAATAGGGGGTACCATATAACCATATAACAATCACAGCACGGAAACAGGCCATCTCGGCCCTTCTAGTCCATGCCGAACACTTATTTTCACCTATTCCCATCTACCTGCACTCAGACCATAACCCTCCATTCCTTTCCCAACCATATACCTATCCAATTTATTTTTAAATGATAAAATCGAACCTGCCTCCACCACTTCCACTGGAAGCTCATTCCACACTCTTCTCTCATCTCCTTGTCCCAGATTTCCCTTTTACCTTCCTGATGTTACATGTCACAGATCTTGTCCTTATCCAACATGTTTTATCACTTTCACCTTCAGCCTTTGTCACTTACTCCACCCATCTGCCCATCACCCACTCACCTGTATCCACTGGCATTATCCTACACACTAGAGGCAGTTTACTAAAACCAATTAACCTACATGAGCCTCTGGCCCACTGAGTCTGCACAATCCAGTGATCACCCCATATACTAGCATTATCCTACACACTAGAGACAGTTTACTAAAACCAATTAACCTACAAATCTCTGATGCTGCCTGGCCCACTGAGTCTGAACAATCCAGTGATCACCCCGTACACTAGCACTATCTAACACACTAGAAACAGTTTACTAAAACCAATTAACCTACAAATCTCTGAGCCAGCCTACAGATGCTGCCTGACCCATCGAGTTCCTCCAACTCTGCTTCTATTGCTAAAGATCCAGCATCCAGAATTATAAAACCCTTGACCAAAAATAAATAGGAAACCCCATTGTTAATCTTTCAAAATCTTATCCCCACTGAAACCAAAAGAGGGGTTGAAATAGGGGCCTTACCTTCACATCATCTCCATGGAGATCAAATCCAGATAGACTGGATAAGGTTGCAGGAATGTTACAGGACGTGCAGCAGTTCACAATATCAGAGGAAACCCGACCGCAACAGACCAGACTCTACTTTAACCGACAAAAACATTAAATGGGACTTGTGTATCAGGAGAACAGCAATGGGGAAGTAGTTTATTCCATCTTACGCCAACATTTGGCAGAACGGGAAGAGACACTCTAACCCCAGCAGACACTTCCAGCAGCACAGGTCCAGTCCTTGGAGATCCTGGGTGGAAACAAACACAAATTATTCAGAGCAAACAGATTGCAGCAACACAGACACTCGCAAACCAAACATAGATTTAGACCAACTCTAAAGAACTACAGTAGGGTGAATGGAAGGGGCAGGATTAGTAAATTGTAATAAGACTCAACAGCCATGACTATTAAACTCACTTTCCCTCAGATAACTTTAACCAAGGAACAACTAGGTCAGAAACAGTGCTGGAGGTACTCAGTGGGTCAGGCACCATCTTCCCGACTGCAGAGGAATGGACAGATGTTTCAGATCAGGACCTTTCTTCAAACTGATGGAGTTGGGAGAAAGCTGGAAAGAGATGGGATGAGGACAAAGCCTGGTGAGTGATGCTGGATACAGTTGGGGGCTGATTAGCAGATAGGGGAGTAATGATAAAGGCTAGAGGTGAAGAGGAGACAAGTGTCAGACAAGAAGAGGTGTGACATGCAAAGTGAGAGAGAGGGGTCTGGGAAAGAGGGGAATGTGGGACAGGGATGAGCGTACATTAGAGGGGAAAGCAGTAGGGTGACCGGAGTATTGAGTGAGGTGCACACCAGGGTGGGGAGTGTAGGGAAAGAGGGGGTGTCCCTTCATCAGTACACTCATCCCCATCTCCAAATCACATTCCCTTTTATCCCTTCTGGTCCCACTGCACCCGGATACCCGGCCCATTGCACCTGGCCCATTGCACCCAGATACCCGGCCCACTGCACCCGGCCCATTACACCCAGATACCCGGCCCATTGCACCCAGATACCCGGCCCATTGCACCCAGATACCCGGCCCAATCCACCCAGATACCCGGCCCATTGCACCCAGATACCCGGCCCATTGCACCCAGATACCCGGCCCATTGCACCCAGATACCCGGCCCATTGCACCCAGATACCCGGCCCATTGCACCCGGCCCATTACACCCGGCTACCCGGCCCATTGCACCCGATCAATGGATAACCTCACATTTATCCACATTATACTGCATCTGCCAAACATTTGCCCACTCACCCAGCCTATCCAAGTCACCTTGCAGCCTCCTAGCATCTTCCTCACAGCTAACACTGCCCCCCAGCTTAGTGTCATCTGCAAACTTGGAGATGTTGCCTTCAATTCCCTCATCCAGATCATTAATATATATTGTAAATAGCTAGGGTCCCAGCACTGAGCCTTGCGCTGCCCCACTAGTCACTGCCTGCCATTGTGAAAAGGACCCGTTTACATCCCCCACACATCCCCCTCACTGTCCCCACCCCCCACACTGTCCCCACCCCCCCTCACTGTCCCCACCCCCCCATACACCACCCTCACTGTCCCCACCCCCCCCCCCCATACACCCCCTCACTGTCCCCACCCCCCCCCCCCCCACACACCCCACTCACTGTCCCCACCCTGACCAACAGCCCCAGGTACAGGCAGAAACTCACTACTAGAGACACAAGTACATACCAATGGTCCCTGTTAAACTCCTTCAAGTAGGCCCAGACCACAACTTTAGTGAATAAACCCTAATGAGGGGAAGGGGCAATGTAATCTTTAATCTAAAGTGGGTCCCAAGCTGAGACAGGCCGAGCCCAATTAGAGAAAACTATTGTTAATCTTTCCCAAACCTTCATCCACACTGAAGCCCAAGAGAAGGTTCTAAACAGGGGCCTTACCTTTGTACCAACTCCATAACCATATTCACATAGACCAAGTTATATACAAAACAAACCAATGTCACGTTAGTGATTTGAAGTCTGCTGACATCCTCCTTCACACTGGACACCTAGAGAGGAAGAGATTCCAATTGAAATTAAATGTCATGAGAAACAGGATGAGCCATTGAAAGGACTGTAGTGAACCCTACAGGGTAGCAGAATACATTGATTACTGTAATTCACTGGCACAGCAACATGCCAGCTTTGTTGAAGGACAGCTCAGTGGCACAGTGGTAGAGTTGTTACCTTACAGTGCCAGAGACACGGGTGCTGTCTGTACGGAGTTTGCACGTTCTCCCAGTGACCAAGTGGGTTTTCTCAGAGATCTTCACTTTCCTCCCACTATCCAAAGATGTGCAGGTTTATAGGTTAATTGACTTGGTATAAATGTAACATTGTCCCTAGTGTGTGTAGGATAGTGTTATTGTGCGGGGATCGCTGGTCGGTGCGGACTCGGTGGGCCAAAGGGCCTGTATCCACACTGTGTCCATAATGTGAAACTTGCGTTACATGAAGTGTTCTCCCTGACACTGCCCCTGATACTGTGCCCTTTAACAGATGTGTTATTGTGCGGGGATCGCTGGTCGGTGCGGACTCGGTGGGCCAAAGGGGCTGTTTCCACACTGTGTCCATAATGTGAAACTTACGTCACATGAAGTGTTGTCCCCGACACTGCCCCTGATACCGTGCCTTTAACAGATGTGTTATTGTGCGGGGATCACTGGTCGGAGCGGTGGGTCAAAGGGGCTGTATCCACACTGTGTCTAAATGTGAAACTTACCATGTTACATTTAGTGTTCTCCCCGACACTGCCCCTGATACCGTGCCCTTTAACAGATGTGTTATTGTGCGGGGATCGCTGGGTAGTGCGAACTCGGTGGGTCAAAGGGGCTGTATCCACACTGTGTCTCTAAATGTGAAACTTACCATGTTACATGAAGTGTTCACCCCGACACTGCCCCCGATACCGTTCCCTTTAACAGATGTGTTAATCGCGGGGATCGCTGGTCGGTGTGGACTCGGTGGGTCAAAGGGGCTGTATCCGTGCTGTGTCTCTAAATGTGAAACTTAACATGTCACATGAAGTGTTCTCCACGACACTGCCCCTGATACCGTGCCCTTTAACAGATGTGTTATTGTGCAGGGATCGCTGGTCGGTGCGGACTCGGTGGGTCAAAGGGGCTGTTTCCACACTGTGTCCATAATGTGAAACTTACCATGTTACATGAAGTGTTCTCCCCCACACTGCCCCTGATACCGTGCCCTTTAACATGGACATTGAAACCCTGAGCACACAGATGTGAAACTTACCATGTCACATGAAGTGTTCACCCCGACACTGCCCCCGACACCATTCCCTTTACAATGGACATTGAAACCCTGTCCACAAACAGAAACAGATAGGAGCATACAGGCAGTTCAAATATCTGGAGAAACACACCATGACAAACCAGATACTACTTTAACCGACAAAGAAATACTTTGAATTAAATGAGACGTACAAGTAAAGGAACAGCAGTGACGTTTGGCCCAGTTTATGCAACGTTTGGCAGAATGAGGAAGATAGTCTAACCCTGGCAGACTCTTCCAGCATCAGAGGACCCAGTCTTTGGAGATCCTGGGTGGAAACTAACACTAATTGGTCACCCCTTTAGAAAGGAGCAGAGAGGAGAGGAAATGGATTCTGGCAACACAGACAAACATACTAAACCAAATATAGATTTAGACCAATTCCAAACAAAGCTACAGTTGGGTGAATGGAAGGGGCAAGATTACTTAATTGTAATGATTTAAACACAAGTGCCATCAACATTAAACTACTTTCCCTGCAACAGGAGGCAACTAGGATTACTTTAACCAGGGGATGTAACCTGGTCTAAAACAAAGTGCTGGAGTTACTCTGTGGGTCAGGCACCATCTGCCTGCCTGTAAAGGGAATGGACAGATAATGTTTCAGGTCGAGATCCTTCTTCAGACTGATGGAGTAGGGCAGAGAAAGTGGAAGTGAAACTAACACTAATTGGTCACCTTCACAAAAGAGCAGAGAGGAGAGGAAATGGATTCTGGCAACAAACACACTCAAACCAAATGTAGATTTGGACCAATTCCAAAACTACAGTCGGGTGAATGACAGGATTGATAATTTGTAATGAGACGTCAAATGTCATCAACATTAAACTACTTTCCCTGCAACAGCAGCCAACTAGGATTACTTTAACCAGGGAATGTAACCTGGTCCAAAACAAAGTGCTGGAGGTACTTGGCAGATCAGGCACCATCTACCCGACCACAAAGGGAATGGACAGATGCTGTCGCTTCCTGTTGGGACCCTTTCAGACTGATGGAGTTGGGCAGAGAAAGTGGGAAAGAGGTGGGAGCAGGACAAAGCCTGTTATATGATTCATGGATACAGGGGAGAGAGGGTGATGGGTTGTGACATTGGCTCGAGGTGACAAGGAGACAAAAGATGCAACAGATGAGAAGAGTGAAATGTAAAGCTGGAGGGAGGGATACGGGTGGAAGGGGATAGAGTGAAATATGAGACTGGTTTGGGAGGTGAGCACAGAGAGGGAAGGAGCAGAGTGACCAAGGTGTTGAGGGAAGTGTTCACACCAGGGTGGGGGGTGCAGGGAAAGAGGGGGTTCACATCACCAGGGTGGAGGGGGGGAGAGGGGATTCCCATCACTGGGGTGGGGGGGGCAGGGAAAGAGGGGGTTCCCAACACCAGGGTGGGGGGTGCAGGGAAAGAGGGGGTTCCCATCACCAGGGTGGGTGCTGGGAAAGAGGGGGTTCCCATCACCCTAACAAGAGGATTTCAGTATAGAAGTAAAGAGGTTCTTCTGCAGTTGTACAGGGCTCTGGTGAGACCACACCTGGAGTATTGCGTACAGTTTTGGTCTCCTAATTTGAGGAAGGACATCCTTGTGATTGAAGGAGCCCAGCGTAGGTTCACCAGATTGATCCCTGGGATGGTGGGACTGTCATATGAGGAAAGATTGAAAAGACTGGGCTTGTATTCACTGGAGTTTAGAAGGATGAGGGGGAGACCTTATAGAAACATATAAAATTATAAAAGGACTGGACAAGCTAGATGCAGGAAAAATGTTCCCAATGTTGGGCGAGTCCAGAACCAGGGGCCACGCACAGTCTTAGAATAAAGGGGAGGCCATTTAAGACGGAGGTGAGAAAAAACTTTTTCACCCAGAGAGTTGTGAATTTGTAGAATTCCCTGCCACAGAGGGCAGTGGAGGCCAAATCACTGGATTGATTTAAGAGAGAGTTAGATAGAGCTCTAGGGGCTAGAACAGGCAGAACATACAAACTATACAGACAACACATGTTGTCGGTGTCTTTGGTGTTGGAAGCCAGAACTGGAGAAAACCCACATGGTCACAGGTAGAACATACAAACTATACAGACAACACATGTTGTCAGGATTGAACCCTGGTCTCTGGTGCTATGAGGCAGCAACTCTACCACTGTGCGGCCCAATCTTTCCCCAAACACAAACCCAAGAGAGGTTTTGAAACAGGGGCCTTACCTTAAAGTAATCTCCAGAAAGACCAGATCCCGAGAACTGACAAAGATGTACAAAACAGTCAATTTAATACACCACAAATATTAAACTCTACATTCCCTGTAACAGGAGCCAACTACAACCAGGGAACATGGCTCTGTCCAAAGACAAAGTGCTGGAGGCATTCAGCAGTTCAGGCACAATCTGCCTGACTGCAAGTGGAATGGACAGATGACACCTCAGATCAGCAACCTTCCTCAGACTGATGAAAGAGTGAAAAGAGGCAGAGGCACGCAGGACAAAGCTAGCATGTAAATAGGTGATACCATATAACCATATAACAATCACAGCACAGAAACAGGCCATCTCGGCCCTTCTAGTCCATGCCGAACACTTATTTTCCCCTAGTCCCATCTACCTGCACTCAGACCATAACCCTCCATTCCTTTCCCGTCCATATACCTATCCAATTTATTTTTAAATGATAAAATCGAACCTGCCTCCACCACTTCCACTGGAAGCTCATTCCACACACCTACCACTCTGAGTAAAGAAGTTCCCCCTCATGTTACACCTAAACTTCTGTCCCTTAATTCTGAAGTCATGTCCTCTTGTTTGAATCTTCCCTACTCTGTGGGAAAAGCTTATCCACATCAACTCTGTCTAGCCCTCTCATCATTTTAAAGACCTCTATCAAGTCCCCCCTTAACCTTCTGCACTCCAAAGAAAATACCTAACTTGTTCAACCTTCCTCTGTAACTTAGTTGCTGAAACCCAGGCAACATTCTAGTAAATCTCCTCTGCACTCTCTCTATTAAGTTGACATCCTTCCTATAATTAGGCGTCCAAAATTGTACACCATACTCAGAATTGGTCTCACCAATGCCTTGTACAATTTTAACATTACATCCCAACTTCTAGACTCAATGTGAGGGTGATTAGCATATGGATGGAGTGAGTGCCAAAGGCTCAAGGTGGAAGGGACAAAATGTCAAATAACTAGGAGAGATATGGGTTGAAGAGAGAGTGGGAAATATGGGACTGTTTGAGAGATGAGCGTACAGAGGAAGGGAAAGGACCAGTGTTAGTTGGTTAGTTAGTGAGTTAATTAGTTAGTCATTTAACTAGTTAGTCAGTCAATTAGTTAGTCAGTCAACTAGTACAGTGTTGGGGGAGGTGAAGGGAAGTACACTCTTCTCTCATCTCCTTGTCCCAGATTTCCCTTTTACCTTCCTGATGTTACATGTCACAGTTCTTGTCCTTATCCAACATGTTTTATCACTTTCACCTTCAGCCTTTGTCACTTACTCCACCCATCTGCCCATCACCCACTCACCTGTATCCACTAGCATTATCCTACACACTAGACAGTTTACTAAAACCAATTAACCTACAAATATCTGAGCCTCTGGCCCAGCGAGTCTGCACAATCCAGTGATCACCCCATACACTAGCACTATCTAACACACTAGGGACAGTTTACTAAAACCAATTAACCTACAAATCTCTGAGCCAGCCTACAGATGCTGCCTGACCCATCAAGTTCCTCCAACTCTGCTTCTATTGCTAAAGATCCAGCATCCTGAATTATAAAACCCTTGACCAAAAATAAATAGGAAACCCCGTTGTTAAACTTTCAAAATCTTATCTCCACTGAAACCAAAAGAGGGGTTGAAATAGGAGCCTTACCTTCACACCATCTCCATGGAGATCAAACCCAGATAGACTGGATAAGGTTGCAGGAATGTTACAGGACGTGCAGCAGTTCACAATATCAGAGGAAACCCGACCACAACAGACCAGACTCTACTTTAACCGACAAAAACATTAAATGGGACTTGTGTATCAGGAGAACAGCAATGGGGAAGAAGTTTATTCCATCTTACGCCAACATTTGGCAGAACGGGAAGAGACAGTCTAACCCCAGCAGACACTTCCAGCAGCACAGGTCCAGTCCTTGGAGATCCTGGGTGGAAACAAACACTAATTATTCAGAGCAAACAGATTGCAGCAACACAGACACTCGCCAAACCAAATATAGATTTAGACCAACTCTAAAGAACTACAGTAGAGTGAATGGAAGGGGCAGGATTAGTAAATTGTAATAAGACTCAAGAGCCATGACTATTAAACTCACTTTCCCTCAGATAACTTTAACCAAGGAATAACTAGGTCAGAAACAGTGCTGGAGGTACTCAGTGGGTCAGGCACCACCTGCCCGACTGCAGAGGAATGGACAGATGTTTCAGATCAGGACCTTTCTTCAGACTGATGGAGTTGGGAGAAAGCTGGAGAGAGATGGGAGCAGGACAAAGCCTGGTGAGTGATGCTGGATACAGTTGGGGGCTGATTAGCAGATAGGGGAGTAGTGACAAAGGATAGAGGTGAAGCGGAGACAAGTGTCAGACAAGAAGAGGTGTGACATGCAAAGCCAGAGAGAGGGATCTGGGAAAGAGGGGAATGTGCGACAGGGATGAGCGTACATTAGAGGGGAAAGGAGTAGGGTGACCGGAGTGTTGAGTGAGGTGCACCAGGGTGGGGAGTGTAGGGAAAGAGGGGGTGTCCCTTCATCAGTACACTCATCCCCATCTCCAAATCACATTCCCTTTTATCCCTTCTGGTCCCATTACACCCGGATACCCGGCCCATTGCACCTGATCAATGGATAACCTCACATTTATCCACATTATACTGCATCTGCCAAACATTTGCCCACTCACCCAGCCTATCGAAGTCACCTTGCAGCCTCCTAGCATCCTCCTCACAGCTAACACTGCCCCCCAGCTTAGTGTCATCCGCAAACTTGGAGATATTGCCTTCAATTCCCTCATCCAGATCATTAATATATATTGTAAATAGCTGGGGTCCCAGCACTGAGCCTTGCGGTACCCCACTAGTCACTGCCTGCCATTGTGAAAAGGACCCGTTTACATCCCCCGCCCCCCACACATCCCCCTCACTGTCCCCACCCCCCATACATCCCCCTCACTGTCCCCACCCTGACCAACATCCCCCTCACTGTCCCCACCCCCCCATACACCCCCTCACTGTCCCCACCCTCCCCCCCCCCACACACACATCCCCCTCACTGTCCCCACCCCCCCATACATCCCCCTCACTGTCCCCACCCCCCACACATCCCCCTCACTGTCCCCACCCTGACCAACAGCCCCAGGTACAGGCAGAAACTCACTACTAAATAGAGACACAAGTACATACCAGTGGTCCCTGTTAAACTCCTTCAAGTAGGCCCAGACCACAACTTTAGTGAATAAACCCTCACGAGGGGGAGGGGCAATGTAATCTTTAAACTAAAGTGGCCCCAAGCTGAGACAGGCTGAGCCCAATTAGAGAAAACAATTGTTAATCTTTCCCAAACATTCATCCACACTGAAGCCCAAGAGAAGGTTCTAAACAGGGGCCTTACCTGTGTACCAACTCCATAACCATATTCACATAGAACAAGTTATATACAAAACAAACCAATGTTACGTTAGTGATTTGAAGTCTTGCCGACATCCTCCTTCACACTGGACACCTAGAGAGGAAGAGATTCCAATTGAAATTAAATGTCACGAGAAACAGGATCAGCCATTGAAAGGATTGTAGTGAACCCTACAGGGTAGAAGAATACATTGACTACTGTAATTCACTGGCACAGCAACATAGAAACATAAACAATAGGTGTAGGAGTAGAGGCTATTCGGCCCTTCGAGCCTGCACCATTCGCCATTCAATATGATCATGGCTGATCATCCAACTCAGTATCCTGTACCTGCCTTCACTCCATACCCCCTGATCCCTTTAGCCACAAGGGCCACATCTAACTCCCTCTTAAATATAGCCAATGATCTGTGTAGCCTCAACTACCTTCTGTGGCAGAGAATTCCACAGATTCACCACTCGCTGTGTGTGAAAAAAAATGTTTTTCTCATCTCGGTCCTTCTTCATATGAAAGTCCTGACATCCCAGGAATCAGTCTGGTGAATTTTCTCTGTACTCCCTCTATGGCGATAATGTCTTTCCTCAGATTAGGAGACCAAAACCATACGCAATACTCCAGGTGTGGTCTCACCAAGACCCTGTACAACTGCAGTAGAACCCCCCCTGCTCCTATACTCAAATCCCTTTGCTATGAATGCTAACATACCATTCGTTTTCTTCACTGCCTGCTGCACTTTCATGCCTACTAGAGCTCTGTCTAACTCTCTCTTAAATCCATCCAGTGATTTGGCCTCCACTGCCCTCTGTGGCAGGGAATCCACAAATAAGATTCCAAAGTTACATCCTTTTATTCTGACACTGTGCCCTCTGGTGCAAGACTCTCCCACCAGTGGAAACATCCTTTTAGTTTGGAGATATAGCACAGAAACAACACAATTCCAGTTGCACCAGAAAAAAATCATCATTAAAAACCCTGGACACTTCAAATGACAACAATTGAAAGGAAAAGTCAGCAGAATTAATCAAAGATGCAACACAATTCAGTAGAAAGCGATAGTGTTCTCACCGACCTCGTGCCCTGGAGATGTAGATCCACATCAGACACAAGGGGAGACTCCCTGTCTCTACCCAGGACCACTGCTCCCATCCACAGCCCAGGCCAACGACACTCAGACACGCCACAACTACACCTTTTATACACAGCAGCTGACAATTTTCTAATCAGCTCCAATCAAGCCAATGGCCACATTAACCATTCGCCCACCAGTGGCCAATCAATGTTTGTTGCACACATCATGACATCCACCTGGGGCAGTAGTTGTCTGTGGGACAATAATTGGCCAAAATGCCCCATCTACACTAGTCCCACCCCGACCAACATGCCCGGTCTACACTAGACCCACCCCGACCAACATGCCCCATCTACACTAGTCCCACCCCGACCAACATGCGCCATCTACACTAGTCCCACCCCGACCAACATACCCATCTACACTAGTCCCACCCCGACCAACATGCCCCATCTACACAAGTCCCACCCCGACCAACATGCCCGGTTCTACACTAGTCCCACCCCGACCAACATGCCAATCTACACTAGTCCCAACCCGACCAACATGCCCCATCTACACTAGTCCCATCCCGACCAACATGCCCATCTACACTAGTCCCACCCCGACCAACATGCCCCATCTACACTAGTCCCACCCCGACCAACAAGCCCCACCTACACTAGTCCCACCCGACCAACATGCCCCATCTACACTAGTCCCACCCCAACCAACATGCCCATCTACACTAGTCCCACCCCGACCAACATGCCCCATCTACACTAGTCCCACCTGACCAACATGCCCCATCTATACTAGTCCCACCCCGACCAACATGCTCCATCTACACTAGTCCCACCCCGACCAACATGCTCCATCTACACTAGTCCCACACCAACCAACATGCCCCATCTACACTAGTCCCACCCCGACCAACATGCCCCATCTACACTAGTCCCACCCCGACCAACATGCCCCATCTACACTAGTCCCACCCCGACCAACATGCCCCGTCTACACTAGTCCCACCCCGACCAACATGCTCCATCTACACTAGTCCCACACCAACCAACATGCCCCATCTACACTAGTCCCACCCCGACCAACATGCCCCTTCTACACTAGTCCCACCCCGACCAACATGCCCCATCTACACTAGTCCCACCCCGACCAACATGCCACATCTACACTAGTCCCACCCCGACCAACATGCCCCATCTGCACCAGTCCCACCTGCCCGCGTTTGGCCCATGTCCCTCCAAACCTGTCCTATCCAAGTGTCTCTTAAACGTTGAGATAGTCCCTGCCTCAACTACCTCCTCTGGCAGCTCATTCCATACACCCACCACCCTCTGTGTGGAAAAGTTGCCCCTCAGATTGACATTATTAATGTGAACCATTTGTACACAACTCTGCTGGTGTGAGTAATAAATGAAATGATAGATAGTGGTGGAGCGGTAGAGTTGCTGCCTCACAGCGCCAGAGACCCGGGTTCCATCCTGAATACGGGTGCTGTCTGTACGGAGTTTGCATGTTCTGCCCATGACCTGCGCGGATTTTCTCCGGGTGTTCCAAAGACCTGCTGGTTTGTAGGTTAATTGGCTTCTGTAAAATTGTCCCTAATGTGTGTAGGATGGAGCTAGTATACGGGGTGATCACTGGTCAGCGATGATTCGAAGGGCCGAAGGGACTGTTTCCGTGCAGTATCTCTAAAATCTAAACAATACCCGGTGACTTGGCCTCCACCGCCCTCTGTGGCAATGAATTCCACAGATTCACCACCCTCCGGCTACAGAAATTCCTCCTCATCTCCTGTCTAAAGGCATGGGTGGGAAAGGCAGAGAGGGTGAGTGGCCAGAGGTGGGCATGTGGGACTAGCTTCGATAGGCATGGCTGTGTGTTTCTGTGTTGTGGGACTGACTGACGGGGCTCAACAGGGTAGTAGTTTGATGCTTCAGCCTGCAGCAACCCAGGAGAGCTGTGTTCCAGATGCTTCATTAGTTTGTTGTTCTGCACATCGATCGGGAGGCGATGAAATCTCCCGTTCACACGCAGCCGCCAGAGCAAACAGTGTACATACAGTGGTGATAAATGCTGTAATAAATGCAATATCCAGTGCAGAACAGTGTACATACAGTGGTGATAAACACTGTAATAAATGCAATATCCAGTGTAGAACAGTGTACATACAGTGGTGACAAACGCTGTAATAAATGTAATATCCAGTACAGAACAGTGTACATACAGTGGTGACAAACGCTGTAATAAATACATGTCAGCAGCGCGTTAGTTTTTTCAACTTTTTAAAATTTTTTAGTATGTTTTTAAGTATGTATTTAATGTTCCCTTGTGTGTTTTGTGTGGGGGGTGGTGTGTGGGGGGTGTGTGGGGGGTGGTGTGTGGGGGGTGTGTGGGGGGTGGTGTGGGGGGTGGTGTGTGTGGGGTGTGTGTGTGGGTTGTGTGTGTGGGGTGTGTGTATGTGTGGGGGGGGGGGGTGGGTGGGGGGGGTGTGTGGGGGGCGGTGTGTGGGGGGTGTGTGGGGGGTGTGTGGGGGATGTGTGGGGGGTGTGTGGGGGGGTGTGTGGGGGGGTGTGTGTGGGGGGTGTGTGTGGGGGGTGTGTGGGGGGGTGTGTGGGGGGCGGTGTGTGTGGGGCGGTGTGTGGGGGGTGTGGGGGGGGGGGGGGGGGGGGTGGGGGGGGGGGGGTGGGGGGGGTGGTGTGTGGGGGGTGGTGTGGGGGGTGGTGTGGGGGGGGGTGGTGTGGGGGGTGGTGTGGGGGGGTGAGGGGGAAACCGCTTCGGTCGCCTCCTCCATGGAGAGGCGACTTTTTCCAGGTCGCCTCCCCCGTGGCCTAACATCAAGGATCGACGCGGCCTTTCCCGGAGACGCGCTCGGGGCTCCAGCGGCGGGCGCAGCGTGGAGTCTCGATGTGGAGCGGGTGAGCCCTCGCTGGAGGGGAGCGCTCCGTTTCGCTGGCCCGGGGCAGCCGGCAGCCTGAAGTCGCAGCCTGAAGCCGCGGCCTGCAGAGCTCCAGCTGGTGCGGCGTCTACAGCCCGGGATCTCACGTTGGGGACCCGGGGGAAGAAGAAGCTTCCACCGCCGGCCCACGGCCAACTTCTACCGCGGGGCCGGCATGGACTTACCATCACCCCTGGAGGGGAGCTTCGACCGCCGGCCCTGCAGTCTACGGTGCTTCTGGCTGCGGCGGGGACTTTAAATCTTGACCGCCGGCCTGCGGCCTACACCAACTTAAAGCCGCGGTCTCCAGTGAGGAAGAGCCGATCCTGGACTGACTCTGGACTCTGGTCCTGTCCACGGGGGGGAAATGGAGGAGGACTGGCCAAATGTTGTGCCTTCCACCACAGTGATGAATGCTGTGGTGGATGTTTGTGTTACATTTTTATTGTGGTTGTGTGTTCTTTATTATTGTACTGCTGCTGACAACCCAAATTCCACCAACCCTGGTTGTGTGGCAATAAATTATATCTATCTAATTATATCTATATCCAGTGCAGAACAGTGCAAGATTGTGTTGCCCGGGGAGCACAAGTTAAATAAAATATACTCAGACCAAGTTATAAAACTTTATCAACACACAAAACAATTACATTTTGAATTCGGTGATAAACCACAAAAACTATTAGCACGTCAACTTTGTAAACTAGACGGGGAAAAACAGTTTACAAAATTAGATCAGATCAGATATTAACACTGCCCAAATATATCAATGACAAATTCTTACAATACTATCAAACACATTACTCAACTAAAGTGACAGAACTATCAGCAGGAATGGAAGCATTTCTACAGAAATGTAATCTTACGGGTTTAGATCTCAAAGAGAGAGAATCACTAGGTGTTGAAATAACGGTAAAACATATCGAAGAGTCAATTAGATGTTTAAAAAACGGATAGGCCGCAGGTCCTGATGGCCTAAGTTCTGAATTTTATTAAAAAATTTATGATCTGATTTCTCCACGCTTACAGACACTGTATAAATACGCCTACACTCAACAGAAACTGCCAGAAACTTTAAATGAATCCACAATAACACTTATACCAAAAACTGATAAGGATCTTGAAGACCCAGGTTCATATAGAGCAATAGCTCTCGTAAATACTGATCAGAAAATATGAACCAAAATCCTATCTCATAGATTGAGTTTAGTGATTAACAAATTAATACACCCCGACCAAACAGGTTTTATTCCAAAACGTTACTCATTTTATAATCTGAGACAACTATTCAATGTTATATACTCAAATAGAATTGCTAATGCAGACCTAGCAATCATTTTGTTAGATGCTGAAAAAGCATTTGACCAGGTAGAATGGTCATATTTATTTTAGGTGATGAAAACATTTCAACTGGGGGAGAAATACTGCATATGGGTTAAACTTTTATATTCTAACCCAACAGCTAGAATATTAACAAACCAAATGTTTTCAACTAAATTTAATCTTTCTAGAGGTTGTAGACAAGGATGCCCGCTATCCCCATCATTATTTGCTCTTGCAATTGAACCACTAGCAGAAAGTATTAGAGCCCATCCAGAAATACACGGGTATAATACTAAAGACACAATGAATAAAATCTCTTTATATGCGAATGATGTATTAATATATATTACAAAGCCAGAAACTAGTTTTCCAAACCTATTAAATCTAATAACTCAATTTGGTCAGTTTTCGGGATATAGAATTAATTGGAATAAAAGCGAAATCATGCCAATAACGGAACTCAATTTACATACACTACAATAATGCCCTTTTAAAACAGTGAAGGAAAAATTTAAATATTTAGGAATTTATGTAACTAAGACATATACTTCTTTATTTAAATTAAACTTCCCACCTTTACTGAATAAACTACATAAGAATATTCAGTATTGGAAAACACTTCCCATTTCAATGTTTGGTAGAATTAATGCTATAAAAATGATCTTTTTACCGTAATTACTGTACCTATTTCAATCAATTCCGATATATCTTTTTAACAAGGTCGATTCTATTGTTACAAGCTTCATCTGGGATTATAAAAAATCATAGAATAAGCAAAAAACTTGTATGTAAATCAAAGACAAATGGAGGTTTAGCCTTACCAAATGTTTTGTTTTATTTTTGGGCAGTCCATATTAAAAATATGAATTTCTGGCTGGAAGAAATGGATCAGCAACCAGATTAGTTAAGAATGGAAAAGGAAGACTGTTTGCCTTTTGAAATTGGTTCGATTATATTTGCTCCCACAAAACGGCACAAAAAAACCTATAGGGGAAACCCTATAATACATAGTGGTATACGAATCTGGAAACAATTAAAAAAGGCTTTAAAATTGGATAATATATCACTCTGTTCCCCCATTGTAAACAATCCTTTATTTCAACCATCCATATTGGATAAAGGTTTTACACAATGGAAAAATTGTGGAATTAAAAAGTTGCGACATCTTTATAGGAAAGGCACTTTTCTCTCATTTCAGGAGTTACAACAAATCTACAGTTTACACTCAAATAACCTTTTCAGATATCTACAATTTAGAGATTATGTTAAATCTAATACACAAGATTATAGGACTAAGGAACCAGAAATCCTTGATGAATGTTTGACCAAACATCCTAATACAAAAAAATCAATAGCTTATATTTATAACATCCTGTTAGACAGCGAGGTCCCATCGATGGAATTATATAGACACACATGGGAAAATGAATTAGGCCATCCTATAACAAAAGATATCTGGGGTGAAAGTCTACAACATATACATCAATACTCGTTAAATGCCAGACATGCTTGAATACAATTTAAAGTATTACACAGATTACATTACTCCAAAACAAAACTAATTAGAATTTTCCCACATATCTCTCCTATCTGTGATAAATGTCAGCATCTAGAGGCTAACCCAGCACATACTTTTGTAAACTGTATAAAAATCAAACATTTCTGGATTGATATTTTTAGAATAATTTCAGGTTATTAATACTAAATTAGATCCCAATTCAAAACTAAAAATACTTGGCATAACAGAACAAAGTCTAACACTCACAACAAACCAAAGAGACTTTCTTGATTACAGTATAATAACTGGGAAAAAATTAATACTAACATTTTAGAAAGCCCCTATAACCCCCACAATTAAAATGTGGATTATGGAAATGTCGGAGACCCTACACCTGGAAAGAATCAGATTTGTCTTAATGGACAAACAAGAACTTTTTGTTAGAATATGGTCTCCATTCATTGACTATTTGAAGGGGTAGATCGGTCTAGCACGGGAACCTAATCGAAGCTTGAACTCAGGATTAGATGAAAGTTATACTTTATAATCCACAAACCTATCTCCAATGATGTATTATTAGTAAATCATTCCATTCTTTTATTTATCTTGACATTTGTGGGGGGTTTTCCCCTTTCTCTCTTACTTTCTATCTTAAAAAACAAACTAGAAGCAGAACCAATCCACAACTGCTAATATTAACAATGTGTGACTGATATACATGAAATGTTTGTAATATGGCTTTGCTTCTAATAAAAATAATAAATACAAATAACAAGTTGGAATGTATTGTCACATGCACCAATTAAGGTCCAGTGATATTTGAGTTACCACACAGCCACACTGAGTAAAAAGCAACAAGACACACAGCCACATAAAATAAAATCTAACATCAACATCCACCACAGAGGAATCCACATTCCTCACTGTGATGGAAGGTAATAAAATTCAATAATCTTCCCCTTTTGTTTACCCGTGGTCGGTCGGGGCTGTTGAACCCTCCGCAGTCTCCGCTCGCTCACAGCCGGCCAACACACTACATAAAAGTCCCTTTAAGCTTCCATGATCCAAAGACATCCTCATGAAGAAGGCCTACGCTTGGATAGATATCCAGCCAGAAGATGCGAAAGCATTGCGGGAGTTTGCGATATTTCATACAAGTATGAAAGAAATGACTACACTCTTAGACCACATGCAAGAAATGAATGTTGTCGGCAATATGAAAATGATCACTCTAAAACTGTCCTATAGACTTAGAGAAAAGATAAAGCTGGTCTGTTAGAGGAAAATGAGAATGGAGAGGCCATGCTTCCTGATCTGGGGAACTTCATAGAAAAGCAAGTACGGTTCATGTCAAATTTACACTATGGGAGTTTTCAAGATCCTAAACCAATCGCTACTGTCAAACGTTCTACCTTTACTAAAACAAAAGGGAGATCAGGACCTAAGGGAAGTAGTTTACATTCTGCTGTAAATACCTGCAGAAACGAGAGGCCAAAAGGAAGAAGTTACATCTACTGTTAAACCAAGATGGTTCTGCTTGTCATCCAGCGAGAAGAAGATACATCTACTGTTAAACCAAGATGGTTCTGCTTGTTATCCAGTGAGAAGATACATCTACTGTTAAACCAAGATGGTTCTGCTTGTCATCCAGTGAGAAGATACATCTACTGTTAAACCAAGATGGTTCTGCTTGTCATCCAGTGAGAAGATACATCTACTGTTAAACCAAGATGGTTCTGCTTGTCATCCAGTGAGAAGAAGATACATCTACTGTTAAACCAAGATGGTTCTGCTTGTCATCCAGTGAGAAGATACATCTACTGTTAAACCAAGATGGTTCTGCTTGTCATCCAGTGAGAAGATACATCTACTGTTAAACCAAGATGGTTCTGCTTGTCATCCAGTGAGAAGATACATCTACTGTTAAACCAAGATGGTTCTACTTGTCATCCAGTGAGAAGAAGACAGAGGAATGACAAAGAGATGGCCCACGAGGGGAGGGAAGGGAAGGGAAGGGAAGGGAAGGGGGGGGGGGCTGTCGATGACTGGTCAACTCAAACCTTGCATCTCATCCCAAGAATGGACACCACATTCTTGACAGGGCTAAGGAGAGCTTGTAATAGGAACACTTCTCCATCCGTTTCCCACCACGGATGGCTGACCTGCTGAGATCTACCGGCACTTTGGTGGGGAATGGACAGGTGACATGTCGGTTCTGGACCCTTCTTTGGACTGATGGAGTCGGGGGGGAGAAAGCTGGAGAAAAGAGATGGGGTTGGGACAGACTCCACCACTTGATTAGGAGGGGGGAGTCTCCTTAATTTGGGGTCTGCGTACAAGACAAACTTACGACAGTTCGGAGAGATGACAACCAAACAAGCACAAAGCAAATGCACAATAAACCCACAAATCTATTTCCAAAGTCTCCGTTCGGTCTCGATATTTTTGTAGGATTTCCTTGGACATGAGGCTGATGGGCTGAACGGCCTCTCCTGCGCTGGGTCATTCATTCTGATCCCTCAGATCTGGGTCAGAATTAAGGGTCTGCATTGCGACAGCTTCGTTTGAATTGTTTGTGACATTTCCTGTAACTTCCCGTGGATTTCTGCAGCTCTGTATCAAACAAGAGCAACAAATATGCTTTAAAATAAAGAGTTTATCCTGCAATGATAAACAATAGGCTGGAAGTGATAGGTAAGAGGGAGTTTGGAGACAAAGTTGGGAACATTTACATGGCCATTTCATGTAAACATAAACACTCATTAGGAGAACGAGGAGTTCTGTAGCCCCATTAAAGGATGGATGTGAAGGCTTTGGAGAAGATGCAGAAGAGATTTACCAGGATGTCGTCTGCATTTGAGTGGGAATAAAATGCAACATTTATGAAGTTTTATGAAGGGTTGTGGAGAAACAGCTCTGAGAGTGGCGTTTAAGAGGTTTTTAGATAGTTAGATAGGCTCATTAATATCCAGGGAATGAGAGGTTTGGATCATGATTTCATAGCAAAAGGATTTGAGTATAGGAGCAGGGAGGTTCTACTGCAGTTGTACAGGGTCTTGGTGAGACCACACCTGGAGTATTGCGTACATTTTTGGTCTCCTAATCTGAGGAAAGACATTCTTGCCATAGAGGGAGTACAGAGAAGGTTCACCAGACTGATTCCTGGGATGTCAGGACTTTCATATGAAGAAAGACTGGATAGACTCGGTTTGTACTCGCTGGAATTCAGAAGATTGAGGGGGGATCTTATAGAAACTTACAAAATTCTTAAGGGGTTGGACAGGCTAGATGCAGGAAGATTGTTCCCGATGTTGGGGAAGTCCAGAACTAGGGGTCACAGTTTAAGGATAAGAGGGAAGTCTTTTAGGACCGAGATGAGAAAATCATTTTTTACACAGAGAGTGGTGAATCTCTGGAATTCTCTGCCACAGAAGGTAGTTGAGGCCACACAGTTCATTGGCTATATTTAAGAGGGAGTTAGATGTGGCCCTTGTGGCTAAAGGGATCAGGGGGTATGGAGAGAAGGCAGGTACAGGATACTGAGTTGGATGATCAGCCATGATCATATTGAATGGCGAATGGTGCAGGCTCGAAGGGCCGAATGGCCTCTACTCCTGCACCTATTGTGTATGTTTCTATGTTTCTATGAGTAGGTAAAAGGAATTAGTTTAAGAGGTTTTTAGATAGGCACATTAATATGCAGGGAAAGGAGAGATTTAGATCATGAGTAGGCAAAAGGAATTAGTTTAAATTAGCATCATGATCAACATCGACATTATGGGCCAAAAGGGCCTAATTCTGTGGTACCCGGATGTGGCATCGAAGGACGAGAAGTCGAAGCCAAATAACCGAATGGAAACAAAACCAAAACGCCAAATAACCGAAAGTATACGAAGCGGAAACTCCAATAAACCGAAAGGCTGCGTCGCCTAAAAGCCAAATAACTGAATGGCCGCTCTGCTGAAACGGCAAATAATGGACATGACGTCTCCGGGGGTTGGGACTGGTCAGCAATTGTTCCAGACCCCCCGCGTCCATCACATCACTGGCCGGTGGAGACGGGAGGGTGGGGGTCATTTTCACACACAAGCCATTATTTGACTTTTCGGCAGAGCGGTCATTCGGTGAGTTGGCGTTTCAGCTTCGTTTCCATTCGGTTATTTGGCGTTTCATCTACGTTTCCATTCGGCTATTTGGCGTTTCAGCTACGTTTCCATTCGGTTATTTGTCTTCGACTTCTTTGCTTCAGATTCTCATCCTTCGATGCCACGTCCACACACTATTTCTGTGCTGCACTGTTCGATACAAAAACACTAAAATACAGATTGTCATCACTCTAATATGTTCTGTGAACAGCCATTTCTTCAATGTCAGAGACAGCCCGCCATTGGTTTCTGATATATTGAAAAGCTCATGAAATTCTCACCCTGTTCATCCTCCACGAGCAGCAAATTAGTCCAAGAGCAACGGCCAGTTTAATCACCAAGTAGCCCAGAACTATGATGATCCTAATGCCTCTCACTGTGAAGGAAAAAATTGACATTTTAATTTCCTTTCTCCACCGTGTTTCATAATTAAATACTCCTGTCTGTGATGTGACAACATTCTGAATTAGACACTGGGACACGGTGAAAAATATTTGTGCCACGTCTAAGTCCAGGGTACATTTTATTTCGTGTCCATAACATCTGAGTACTTCTGGTTGATAGTTTCTGCTTCATTACTTTTGGAACATTGTGAATATGTTTTGGGTCTGAATATACACAAAATAGGTTGATCCATTATCTAAACTGATGTCAACCAGGTGTCTACACAAGAGGGCGTGGATACAGATTCACAGCTGAGACTCTGCTGGATCTGAATTCTTACTCTGGGCCGTATTGCCTGAGGAGCTAATAGGGTCATAGAGTGATGCAGTGTGGAAACAAATCTGTCAGCCCAACTTGCATGTCCCAGTTACACTAGTCCCACCTCCCCCAAGCTTGGTCCATATCCCTACAAACCTGTTCTATCCATTACCCAGTGAGGTGTGAGAGGCATGGCTCATTCACTTGGGTTTATTTAAAGAAATGTCCATTTTATAAAGGTGTAATCTTGCTTCAATGTTACCCTCATGTATGGGTTTGAAAGATCTGTGTTTCTGTAACATGTAAACACAAAATACTTCATATTTGTTGCTTTATTCACTGATATAACATTCTGCCATCAATTGACGGGCTCCAGTGAAGTTACACTTTGATCTGTAGCATTGGGCATTGATGGAAATATGGGAGACTTTGAGAGAAATTGTTTTATTTAGGATTATACAGGGAAAAGGGGTGGAAGTTTGCAACCTTCACATGGTCCGCCCTGTGTCAACTAATGCAATCAACTCGACGTGTACAAACGGAAGATCAAATAGAACAAGTTGTCCAACAACTTTAGGCTGTGCACGCCACACGCAAGAAGAAGAAGATACAGGAAAAAGTATAATTAATATTCCAGCAGTGGTTGAAGGTTGTTATTTGTCCTTGTGAAATCTGCGGTTAGAATTTTGTTTGGAAATGCCTCTAACGTCAAGTATTTAATACAGTCAAGGTACAACTATATTCCCCTATCAAATGTCAGGACATCAAAACTCAATTATGACTCTAAGTATGAAGAACAAACCCTTATCACTTACCACGGGGCTCCTGACACGGGACAAAAAGCCGGGGCAGGTCTTGATGAAACAAAACACATCTCCAGTTCCCTCTGCCTCTCTCAGCTTTCTGAATAACCAGACTCAGAGATTTCTCTTCCACAGTCAGTGCCTTTTCTCCAACACGTTTGCCATCACCATTGATCCAAACCAGTCTCATTGACTCAATGACGTGAGACACAGAGCAGGTCAGGGTAACGTTGTCTCCCTCAGTCACTGCATCAGACGGTTCAGCTGTGACTGGAAACAAGCAGGTTGTTTACATTTTAAACAATAAGTTCATCAGTAAACTCAGTGGCAACATTCTGACTCCTACCTTTCACTGTGATTAGATCAATGATGGGAAATGGATTTGATTCCAGAAAACAGGCGTAAACTCCGGCATCTTGAAACACAACGGGGACAATCCTCACATTGAAATCCTTGCCATCGTAGAGTTTCCCTGAGGTCACCAGTCGATTCACGAAGTTGGTCCCATTGACATTGATGGTGATGGGCTGAGAACGGTTTGCAGATGCTATTACTTTCCACTGTTGAAGGGGACGAGGTGACCAGGCCCACTTCAATGTTACGGGAATAGCTACGACCATTACTCCCAGAACAAACCAGGTGAAGTTCACTGTGACCGGTGCTGGAGCGGTAAAGTGTGTATCTCCCATAATATAAATCTGTATCAGAGAGACAGAGGATAACTCCTTTCAGTATTACAGTTACTGTGCCATACACAGATTCTCCACCGTATTCTTATAAACATTTGTGGTGTTTTGTTCAACTGATCAAGTTTCAAATGTAACATCTTTCATGAATGCCGCACTAAACTCATCAGATCTTTATAAAATACAATGTGCTGTACGGCAGTAAGTTGCAGTGAAGTTTGGATATTCCACTCTACATTTCAACATGAGGTTGGCCCCCACACCCGGACTGTCCGGGAATGTCCCGGGATGGAATGAAACCTCCCGGAGACTCCCGAGAGCGGTGTGGGAGGTGAATGTCTCTGTCAGTCTGCAGGAGGTGGTTCAGGTTCAGGTTCGGGTTCGGGTTCAGGTTCAGGTTCAGGTTCAGGTTCAGGTTCAGGTTCAGGTTCAGGTTCGGGTTCGGGTTCAGGTTCGGGTTCGGGTTCAGGTTCAGGTTCAGGTTCAGGTTCAGGTTCGGTTTCGGGTTCAGGTTCAGGTTCGGGTTCGGGTTCAGGTTCGGGTTCAGGTTCAGGGTCGGGTTCGGGTTCAGGTTCGGGTTCAGGTTCAGGTTCGGGTTCGGGTTCCGGTTCGGGTTCAGGTTCGGGTTCAGGTTCAGGTTCGGGTTCAGGTTCGGGTTCAGGTTCAGGTTCAGGTTCAGGTTCAGGTTCAGGTTCGGGTTCGGGTTCGGGTTCAGGTTCAGGTTCAGGTTCAGGCTGTGGACAGAAGCAGCCCAGAGGATGCCTGCACGGGGACTGACCCGGACACGTTGACACTTCAAGTGGATCGGCTCATTCCCATTATTCCCACCATCCCTCTCCCATTCACACCCATTGATTCCCTGTCCTTCCCTGTTCCCGGGCCCTGCTCCCAGCTGAATGCTGATCCCAAGCCCGAGTCTGCAGCAGCTGGAATCACTTCAAGCAACACCAGACTCGGAGAGAAGGGTCAGTGTGGGGAGAGGGGATGGATTGTTGTTCAGTGTTGATGTGTGGGTCGGGACCCCCAGTGTGTGTGTGAGCAGCAAGTGCTGGTGACTACACTTTCTATCTGACACTTTGACGTGAGTCTTGTATCAGTATCTCAGTCTCAGATACTGGAGCATTGATGGCAAGATGAGTCCTGTATCAGTATCTCAGTCTCAGATACTGGGGCATTGATGACAAGATGAGTCCTGTATCAGTGTCTCAGTCTCAGATACTGGAGCATTGATGGCAAGATGAGTCCTGTATCTCAGTCTCAGATACTGGAGCATTGATGGCAAGATGAGTCCTGTATCTCAGTCTCAGATACTGGAGCATTGATGACAAGATGAGTCCTGTATCTCAGTATCAGATACAGGAGCATTGATGGCAAGATGAGTCCTGTATCTCAGTCCCAGATACAGGAGCATTGATGGCAAGATGAGCCCTGTATCAGTATCTCAGTCTCAGATACTGGGGCATTGATAGCAAGATGAGCCCTGTATCAGTATCTCAGTCTCAGATACTGGGGCATTGATGACAAGATGAGTCCTGTATCAGTATCTCAGTCTCAGATACTGGAGCATTGATGGCAAGATGAGCTCTGTATCAGTATCTCAGTGTCAGATACTGGAGCATTGATGGCAAGATGAGTCCTGTATCTCAGTCTCAGATACTGGAGCATTGATGGCAAGATGAGTCCTGTATCTCAGTCTCAGATACTGGAGCATTGATGACAAGATGAGTCCTGTATCTCAGTCTCAGATACAGGAGCATTGATGGCAAGATGAGTCCTGTATCTCAGTCCCAGATACTGGGGCATTGATGGCAAGATGAGTCCTGTATCAGTATCTCAGTCTCAGATACTGGAGCATTGATGGCAAGATGAGTCCTGTATCTCAGTCTCAGATACAGGAGCATTGATGGCAAGATGAGCCCTGTATCAGTATCTCAGTCTCAGATACTGGGGCATTGATAGCAAGATGAGCCCTGTATCAGTATCTCAGTCTCAGATACTGGGGCATTGATGACAAGATAAACTGACAAAATACTTTACTGAACAATGGTTACAGAAAGACATCTCCCTCCTGTGCTGTGTGTGTGTCTGTCACACAGAGACAAGCAGGCAGCTGCTCCACACAGAGACTTTCTGGAAACTTCTCCCTGATCATTGCAGCATTTTATACTGGAGAGCAGTTGGTCACTGCCACAGTTCTTCACGGAGCGCACATATAATATTACAAGAAGCACCGTGATACAAGTGTCTACTTGATACCCAATGGGAGATGTACACACTCACCGTTGTTTACAGTAAAATCTCCGTTACTTGTGTGAAGAATGTTTCCGTTTTCCCGCACTTCACACACATACAGCTTCCCATCCTCCACTGTAACGTGTTGAACCATCAGATAGACCGTGTTATCCAGGCGGATCTGATCAGTGTTGCCCCTGTTCTGCTGGGATGAGTCCATGGGTCTCCAGTGAAGACTGGCTGTATCTGAGAGTCTGGAGATGGTGCAGCTGAGTGTAACGTCACTGCCCAGCAGAGGCTTCTGTGGACTTGCCTCAACTGTGAAAAACAGATCAATGAGATTCAGAGTGAGTAGTGGTTTGTACAAGTCAAGTCCCAGATAGGACAATGACATTCTTGCTTGTTGCAGCACAACAGAATATTGTAGGCATCAATACAGAACAGATCAATGTGTCCATATACCATAGAATATTTATATATACACACATAAATAAACAGATAAAGTACAATAGACTGTTTTAGTTTAGAGTTTGTTTGAAGTTGTGTTTAATAGTCTGATGGCTGTGGGGAAGATGCTGTTCCTGAACCTGGATGTTGCAGATTTCAGGCTCCTGTAGTGAGTAGTGGTTTGTACAAGTCTAGTCCCAGATAGGACAATTACATTCTTGCTTGCTGCAGCACAACAGAATATTGTAGGCATCAATACAGAACAGATCAATGAGATTCAGAGTGAGTAGTGGTTTATACAAGTCCAATGACTGGGCTCAATCTCACCTCAACTGAAAACCTAGACCCACCTCTCATTCTTCTAAACTCCAGCTAGTCCAAGCCCAGAGCCACAAACACTCATCATCCCCTGGGGCATTTTCATAAAGGTTCGTTTTATTTTGCATTACTTCAGACTGCAATCTCTGCATACTATGTTCTGTGTGCTTAAGCAAAGCAAGAATTTCATTGTCCTATACAGGGACACATGACAATAAACTCACTTGAACTTGAACTTGCACCATTCTGCTCTTTTGCTTTTGTTGCATTTTTTAATGCACCTTTTATTATAATTGACTTTATCTGAACAATGAATGTGTTTTACCCAAATGTTATGACAATAAACTAAATCTAAATCTGAATGTGATATTGTTCAGACTACACAGACATAGTGTTATTGATCCTCACGTTGGCAGTGTTCACACATTGTGTACACATAACACTCTAGACACTCATGCTGCATCCTGAGATTCAAGTGTTTCAGAGGTTTGTACATTAGATTTAGCTCGGCAGGGTCTGGTGGCAGAAGGTCCATGGACTGTAGTTTTATTCCACAATGCCTTTGCTTTGTCTGCACTGATCTTCAGTGTGTCCCTCAGCACGTACTCCTGCAGCCTAGAATATTCTGCAATGGAGATTTCGCTGGGGAAAACATGAAGATCAAAGTCGTTGGATCCAACCTCATTCACTGTATCTCAGCAAACGTTAGAGCAATGAATAAATCCCAATCCCTTTCCACCTGTGGAGAATTATCTACAGGAGGCAAAGGCCTTGTTCATCCTCTGCTATAGCTCCCAAGCTGTTGGAATGGTTCTGAGTGGCACCAACTTTTAGAAGTAAACTTCATTTATTAATATTGAATATTTCATTTTTATTTATCATGAAAGAGTCTAATTCTACAATAAGGATTAGTTTTGATTCCTGAAGAGTCTCCACCCCTGCAGGCCCCGGATCCTGGAGCAGTTTTCCCAGTGCCAGTGTTGGGGAATATCAGCATATTCCTGCTCCAGTCCTGGTCTCCACATGGAGAAGTGAAGGGGAGCGCTGGCAGATTCACCGCAAGAACTGTCAGCAAGTTGTGGAGTTCCTCCTTGTGAAACACATGGGTGGAAGTCCTGAAGCTGTTCATATTCACACAGGTAAATGCCAGCTGTTCACTGTGACACTGCTGGTGCAACCGGCAACACTCTGACCAGTGAATGCAAACAATGTTTAGATGTAACTGGATTGATACGTTTGTCCATTTGTCCCTGTCCTGTCTCCCCCGACCGCCCTCAAGGTGGGAACTCTCCCACCAGTGTAAGTTCCACAGATGATGGACTTCCTCTGGGATCACAACCAAGTGAGGCATGGACCTGGTTCACTGGGTAACATTGAGCAGCAGTGTCACTCACTCGACAATCTCACCCCAGGCCCACAGAATCAATGAAGACAAAACTTTACCCCAATTGTTTCATTGGGAGATTCATCGGGTGGAAGAAGTCTCACAATTCCCGCCATATTTCATCATTACATGTGACATTATTTACAGAGAAACATATTGTTGATCCATGTCTCACCCACTCACCTTTCATCCCATATATTTCATATTGTTTCAGGATCTGGTTCCTCGGATGTGTTTCAGTCAAAGTGAACAATCCTGACCATTTAAATCTGGGTTTTGTTATTGCCAGATTACCAGTATTGTCATCCACATCCACCCCCTGGTTCTTGTCTGTCTTTTCCCAGCCATTGCCCCACTGTTTGCTCCACGTGTTCTTGTTCTGGTAGCGGAGAGTTACCACGGTCTGTTTTCCCTGCCCTGAGTGTGGTTCCCATTCCCAGACAACAGTGTCACTCCCAGGATTGTCCGGTCCGTTTAACACAATGTCGCCTTCATTATCCAAGAAATAAATCTGATTTCTGATTCCTGTTGGAAATAGGAAAATTGTAGGAATTAACATTTTAAGCACATTTCTTCCACTCCATGCCTGTAATTATTAATTTTGAATTTCATTTATTTCCAGAATCTAGTTTTGATCTCCCACAGAACCTCCAGTGAGACGGACACAGCTGGCTGGAATAACCTGGCCTGATCCAGGGATACTTCATGACATGAGAAGAGTGAGTGGGAGAAAGACGAAGGGCGTTTGTGACGGTGTTCCCTGTGACGGGGTTTCCTGATGTGGGTGGAGATCAGGCTGATCCTGTACACACCGCATCCCCGGCCCTTGTCGGACAGACCTGGGACAGAATAAACATGTTCCTGCCTCCCTGCCTGCTCCTCATTCCACAGTGAATTACAACATGGAACAGTTCAGCACCTGAACAAGCCCCTCGGCCCACAAGGTCTATGTCGAGCATAATGCCACAACCAACTCTTATCTACCTACACATAATCCATATCTCTCCATTCCCTGCATGTCCACGTGCTTATCCAATAGTCTCTTAAATCCCATTCACCCATCTCACCTCCATCACCACCAGCAGCAACGTTCCAGCCACTCACCACTCTGTGTTAAATACTTGTCCTTCACATCTCCTTCGCACTTTGCCTCTCTCACCTAAAAGCCCCCCATGCCCTCTTGTATTTGATATTTCCATCCTGGGGAAAAGATTCTGACTGTCTACATTGACCTTGCCGCTCATAATATGGTATCATTCTATCATGCCTCACTTCAATGTCTAACATTCCAGAGAAAACAATCCAAGTCTATTCAACCTCTCCCTGTAGCTAATATCCAGTAACACACGCATCATTCTTGTCAACCTTCTCAGCCTTGTCTCCAAAGCCTCTGCATCTGCATTTTTGGGGCATCCAGAACTGCATGTAATGCTTGAAATCCGGCCTAACCAATGTCCTACAAAGCTGCATCACATCCTGACTTCCTGACTCTTATACCCAATGATCCAACCAAAGGCATGCCATCTGCCTTCTTTGCCACTCTATCTGCCTGTATTACCATTTTCACAGAGTTTGGGACTTGGATCCCAAGGTCCCTCTGTACATCAATGCTGTTAAGGGCCTTGCCGTTAATTGTATATCTTCCCCCTATATTCAACCTCCCAAAGTGCAACACCTCACAGATGCTTGGATTTTACTTCGGAGTCACGTGAGTGACTACGTGAAGAACCCACTCAGTGCGCAGGCGCGGCATTACGCCAGCAGTGCAACAGCGGCTTGCAACGTGAGTTAGGCTGTCCCGTTACAGGATGAACCGGACCGTCAGGTGAGTACCCTGAGGTCGGGTTTTCTTTTACAGGTGAGCCTTTTTCTGCTTGTGTTTTACAGGCAGAGAAAAAGGCTCTGGAATAAAACTGTCCCCCGTTTTCCCGTTGGGGAGGGGGGCAGCAACAGGCGGTAGGAGCATTACCCGGTGTTCCGTAATTCCCCGACACCGTGCCGAGGCCAGCCCGCAAGTACCTGAAGCAGCGGGCTGGACGCATAGCCACTCGAGAGGCATCCGGCAGGTGTTCCCGATGTCGGACGGGACGTCTCTCCACCCGCACGGGGGGAGAGAGAGCCGCCTGAGCCGCTGGAGCGGCTCACGGAGCAGGTGCCTGCGAGACGCGCTGCTTGAGGGGCGCTCTCGCATCTACAAGGCAAAAGCTCCAGAAGAACCTGTCCCCCGCTCGACTCCAGCGGAGGAGCGTTCCATTGCAAGGGGGGCAGCAACAGGCGGTAGGAACAATTACCGGTCGCCCCGCTATCCCCATCACCGCGCCGAGCCCAGTCCCGCTAGTGCCTGAACTGCGGGCTGGATGTCTAGCCATCCGAACAGGCATCCGGCCGGTGGCGTCCGATTCGTCGGACGGGGACATGTCTCCACCTAAATGGAGGAGAGACAGCCGCCTGAGCTGCATCCAACAGCAATTGGAGCAGCTCCAGCGAGATGCGCAGAAAGAGCGCTCTCGCGGAGGGAGGTCAGGCACCCCCTCCACAGTGCCTCATGCACTGCCCTTTGCTCCCTCATTAATGGAGGCTAGCATTGGTGACCAGGGCTGGGCTGGTCTGGAACAGGGGCAGGCGGACGAATTCGGGAGTATGCCAGGGGTGCAGGAACATGAAGAGCTGTTGGGTGTGATGGACCGCTTGTAGCAACCCCACGGGCTGGAGCACCGCTGGAACCAAGAATGGCGGCCAGCATCAACCATTACTGGAAAAGGTGCTCGCTGAGGTGCTGAAACAACACAGCACCAGAAAACGGTGAGGCCCTCAAAGTAAAAAGTGTCAACAGCCAAATCTGGGGGCATGTGGGTCACACATCCAGACCCAAGAACTCAAGCTACAGCGGATCCTAAGGCTCCTGACGTCAGCCATCACAGCGTTTGCTCGTTCCGTGGAAACCACGGAGATGGATACCTGCCAGCAGGATGTGCTGGCATTAATGTGTACCACACAATTTGAGATCAACATTCTCCGGAGGGAAACATAAGACCTGCCTTCAATCCCAAATTTGCTGGCTTGTGTAAAGCCCCAGCTGCGGAGACGGACGCGCTGCCATTTGGGAAAGATTTCAATAAAAACTGAAGGAGATGCAGGAAGCATCAAAAACCTTCGGCCTAATGAGGGCAGGCCCCGGGACGAGCAAACCAAGACCTCCGATACCCAAGTGGCAGCACCCCACGGCATCCACCAGTCGACGTCCGCAATATGGGACTGGTGAACGCTTGGGGTCCGCACATTATCCCCAAAGATCTTTCAGATCAGGGCCCGCAGCGGACCCTCTGGAAAATGCGCCTCCCCCCAACATCGCCAGCACGTCAGAACAAAATCTTCAGGAAAATGAAGAAACAGAATCGCCAATAACCATGGAGGTAGGTGGGTCTGGTCCCTACCAGCATATAGAGAATAAGGGTGCTTTATTAACAGGGGGGAGATTACACTTGTTTAAAGAAGCATGGGGTATGGTCACGAGTGACAAGTATATACTCAACAACATTACAGGATATAAAATACAATTCATGTCAGAAAAAACGCCGCCAGTTCAACAATGGCCCCAAAGGGTATTTCTCCCTCCGTCAAAGAGAAACGTGAGGGACAAGCTGAACTGGTGAGACTTATCACAAAGGGGGTCATCAAAAAGACCAAACATGAACCTTTGGAAATTGTATCGAATATATTCACTAAAACCAAAAAAGATGGTGTCTGTCGCATCATCATTGACTTAACATCACTAAACAAATTGTTAAGTATATACATTTCAAAATGGAGACATATGTTACTGCCAAACAACTGAATTCCAAAGGACACTTCATGGCAAGCATTTATCTTAAAGATGCTTACTATCTAGTACCCATATACAAGGATCATCGCAGATACCTAAAATTTATCTGGATGGTACAAAGCATTGCTCTATGGGCAAACTTCAGCCCAAGATTATTCACCAAAATATTGAACCCAGCCATGGCAATACTAAGAAAACAAAAACATATTGTCATGACATATCTGGAGGATATTCTCATAGTAGGGAAAACGATGGAATTGGCTGTGGCAGCAGTATCAGCTACAAAACAGCTCCTCGAAACTCGGGTTCGTCCTACATCCAGATAAATCTAAGTTGAAGCCATCCACTATCATGGACTACCTGGGCTTCACAATTAACTCAATCCATATGACTGTTACCTTGCCAAAGGCAAAAATGGTTGAATTAGCACAATCGTGCAACAAATTAATGGTCAACGAGCGACCAACTATTCGACAAGTAGCAAGAGTAATTGGGGAAATGGACAAGCAGCATTTCCGGCTACACAATTCGGACCTTTGCACTATCAAAATTTTTTACAGAGAGCAAAGGTACGGGCAATAAAACGACATACAGGTCACTATGATCGTGTCATGAACTTACCCACTGAAGCAATATCAGAGCTACAGTGGTGGGCAGAAAACGTTTGGCATAGTTTCAGCCCTATCTTTATCACTAACCCTACTTTAGTTATTCAAACAGATGCCAGTGCTCAAGGCTGGGGAGCGACTAACTCCATATCCAGCACAAATGGTAGATGGACTAAACTAGAGTCATCATTACTACTTACACTGGGCATTAACTATCTAGAGATGTTGGGCGCCTTTTATGGTTTAAAAGCATATGTATCTAATATGCAGCACTTGCATGTTCGGTTACAAATTGATAAATACTACGGTGATGGCTTATATTAACCAAATGGGTGGCATAAAATCATTATCATGCGACAAATTGGTCAACATGATTTGGCAATGGTATGTCGAAAGACATATTTGGCTATCAGCTACTTACCTACCAGGTAAGCTAAACACCCATGCCATGAGAAAATTAAACGCCAGGGTTGCAAGTTTGAACAGACCTTACCTGGAACTGGGATTGTCCAAACAAACCATCACCACCATGTCGGCATCCCTTCGAACATCCACCAAGAGGCAGTACTTAACCAGCATCAAAAAAGGGAGAAGTACTGCCAGGAAACATGGACAACATACGCAACAGCTACAGCCACCAACATACTGGAGTTCCTGGCCATCTACACCACGATGTAGGGATCAGCTACAGTGCCATCAACACAGCGCAGAGTGCTCTTTCTGCTTATCTCAAACCAGCGGCAGGACAACAGGCGATGGGATCCCATCCACTGGTGGTAAAACTGATGAAGGGCATTTACAATATCAAGCCCTAAGCCCAGGTATACCCATATTTGGGATATCAGTGTGGTCCTGACATATCTCAGGGAATGGCCACCAGCCAGATCCCCCGGCCTCGAGCAAGCTACACTAAAGACGCTTAGGTTGATGGCACTTGTATCCGCTCAGAGGGTCCAGTCACTACACCTATTGCGACTGGACAACATGATCACAGCTCCAGACCAGATCTGTCGTTATCCAGCGACTGGTCAAACAGAGCAGACCAGGAACACCTAATCCAGTCGTGGCTTACCCACCAGAACCACGGTTATGTGCCATGACCTACCTACTATCCTACATAGACACAACCAGAATATTCGAGGGAGATGAAAAGCCTTGTGGGTCAGTCACAAAAACCTTATGGTGGGGTACGAGCCAAACCATTGCGAGATGGCTCAAGCAGGTGCTAGAAACTGCTGGGATAAACACTAACATGTACAAATTTTATTCCACCAGGGCAGCATCCATGTCGACGGCTAAAGAATGGACATGCCTATACACCACATCCTGGCTACAGCAGGATGGTGGGAAGGGAAAAGACCGTTCAGAAATTTTATAATAAGCCGTTGGCAAAACCTGGTTTATTTGCAGTAAAGATTTACGAACTGCAAATATTTAATTTAAGCCCAGGGGAGCAACTTAATTCTTTGTTGTTATTGTTTAAAAAAATACCATTGTGTTTTTCTACAAATAGACTCATTGGTTCATTACGATAACACTTCCTCCCTCAAGAACTTCGGCAGTGAGTGAAATGAAACTGTTACACGGTTTGAAATCACAGAGCTTTGAAATCTTCACGTAGTCACTCACGTGACTCCGAAGTAAAATAGTAAGATTAAACGAGAACTTACCAGTTTGAAGTTTGATCTGTATTTTATGAGGAGTTACGATGAGGGATTACGTGCCCTCCGCTCCCACCCTCATTATATGGATCAAACTAATAAATTGATGTCTCCTTATCTTTACTATGTTTACTTCAAAATAACTGTGTCTATCTGTGATTCCACACCGCTGCTTGGAAGTATGCCGCGCCTGCGCACTGAGCGGGTTCTTCACGTAATCCCTCATCGTAACTCCTCATAAAATACAGATCAAACTTCAAACTGGTAAATTCTCGTTTAATCTTACTATTAAATTTGATCTGTCATTTGTCCACCCATTTCTGTAGCTGGTCTAAATCCCATTCATTACTTTACAACAGACTTTGATACTTTGACATCATTGTTCACAGTGCAGCAATCTTGTTCACATCTGCTAATGTACTAACCAACCCATCTACATTTAAATTCATTGTATAAATGATGACCGACAGTGGTCCTGGCAGAGATCCATATAGATCTCCACTGGTCACAGATTTCCTGCCTGAATATTGCCTTTTCCTCTGTTTTCTAGTCTGCCCATTCTGAATCCAGACAAATAATTCAATGTTAATCCCATGTTTATTAATCTTCAGCATCAGTCTATCATGGGGGACTTTACCAAGTGCCTTATTAAAATCACTGTAGACAATGCCACGTAAACGTCATGCCCTCTTTAGTCCCCTCATCTATTTTGTTCCAAATGGGAGTCAATTCTATCCCAAAGAATCCTTTCCAATTGTTTCCTGCTGTTGTCATGTGAGTCACAGCTCTTTAATTCGCTGAATTCTCTCTCTAAACAGATACACCATTTAACTCCCATTCCCATACTGATCTTTCTGTCCTTGGCCTCCTCCATTGCCAGTGAGACCACATGCAAACTGAAGAAATCTCACTTCATATTTCCCTTGGGTATCTGACAACCTCATGAACATTGAATTCTTGACTTTCAGGCAACAAATCCCTAAACAATCCACCCCACCTTTTTACTGACATATTGTTTCCTTTTCCCTTGTTCCTCTCATCCCTGGAGTTATCTGACACCTCACCTACATCCCCTAACTCCAGTTTCAGTTTCCTTCATTTATCCTTGTTCACCTTCTCCTTGTCTACCATCTTGATTTTAATGTATGTATAAGAAGCCTTGGAACTTTCTTTACTCCAAAACACCACAGCCATTTAGTGGCCTATGTTCTCCCTTCTAATCGCCCACTTGAGTTCTTTCCTCCTTGCTTTATATTCCTCAATGGCCATCTCTGCTATCATATTCTTCAACCTTGCATGTGTTTCCTTTCTATTTTTGACCAACTTTACAAATGTATTTGGTCATCTCAGTCCCTTACTTTGCCAGTCTTATCTCTCCTCCTTACTGGAGCTTGCCGGTCTTGAGTTTGGATCAACTGACCTTCAGACAATTCACTATCTCAAACTTGGAGTAACTTAATAACAACTGCTCTGAGTGTACCTTCCAAGCTCCTGCCTAATAATGGTGTCATTTGCCTTGCCTTGTCGTACAGTCCAGACTTATCCCTATTCAAACCAATCTTAAAATTTATGGAGTTGTATTCACTATCTCCAAAATACTCTTTCACTAAAACATCAGTCACCAGGCCAGACTCATTTCCCAACACAAGGTCCATTTTGGATTCCTTTCTCACATTGCACTATTGATAATTGTTATAAAACATCCTATTGGATATACCATTAGTCACCCCCCAATACATCCATTTGTGTAATCTGTGTCCACATCTGTTCCTCTATTTCCTGCTCACTCTTGGGAGACCTCTCATACAATTCCGTTGGATTGCTTGCACCTTTCTTATTTTCACATGGCTCTACCCATATCACCTCAGTGGACAAACCATCCAGAGTCTCCACTCTGTGTGCCAACAAGATCGTTTCCCTGATTAATAGAGCAATCTCCCCATCTTTATCCCATAGAAACATGGAACATTGAGCTGTTAATCATGTCCCTGTCACAACCATAATTCCACAATGACCACAACATCATATTCCACCAACAGCGATCTGGGCTCAAAGTTCATCTACTTTGCCCACAATACTCCTTGCATTGAAATGAACAAACCTCCACCCATCAGTCTCACTATATAACTTCACCTCCCTCTGTCTGTCCTTCCTTTGAGACTTACTTATCTTCATCTCCACCTTGCCATCACCCCCCTGCCTCTCCAGTTTAGCCCTCTAGGTAACACCTCCCTGCAAACATATTGGTCCCCTCCATTTCAGATACAAACTATCCCTCTTGTAGAGGTGACGTCTGCCCCAGAAGAGATGCCAATGACCAAAAGATCTGAATCTGAATCTCTGCCCCCTGCACCAAGTCCTGAGCCATACATTCATTTGCCCTTTCTTCCTATTCCTACCTTCACTAACACATGACACCGGGAGGAATCTGGAGATGACGAACCCAGCGAGCCTTGATAAAGATCTGTGTGTGTTCTCTGGCCACAGGTGGGTTTGTGGAAGGGTTGGAGAGTTGTTAATGTAGTGAGACTCATGTCAGTGGTAGGGAAACTATCAGACCTCATCCCATTTGTGCCTTCTGGCTGTTCACCTTCATCCTTGAGAATGTCCCACAGCTGCTGGGAGACATCCTGGACCCTGGCACCAGGGAGGCAACACACCATCCTGGAGCCTGGTTTGTTGCCAGTGAATCACCAGTCTGACCCCCAAATATTCTGGCATTTGAATGGAATGGAATTGCTGGCTGGAGAAAGGGGTTGTGGTGGGGCTAAAGACAACGGCTTTGTGATTCAAAGTGTTCAGTTGGGGGGCAAGTCTGCTCATCCAGTCCTGGATGTCCCAGGTGTAGTCTAGGAATGTGGAGACTATGGAGGGGTCGAGGGAGGTGCTAGCGAGATCGAGCTGGTGTCCACAGTCAACTTGTGGAAGCAACGGTGAAACTTCAGCTGATGTCACCGAAGGGCAGCTTGAGGATGTGAAATAGGAGGGGTCCATGGTAGATTGTCGGAGGATGCCCGAGGGAACTGTGCTGGAGCGTGAAGTGAAGACATTGCAGGTAGTTCTCGGGCTGCGACTGGATCGATAAGTCGAGGGCAGTTCCACCCACCTGGACTGTGATGAGGAGATGTTTGGGAGGATGGTGTGGACAACCGTGTCACACTACTCACCGGGGGCCATTTCTGACTTTGAAAAGGACCATGTTGGGGCAGGGGAAGGGGAGGGAGGGAGCTAATGGGAGAGGCTCAGAAACAGAGCTCCAGCAAGGATGGGGTGGATTTGTGGGACGTGGAGAGGAAAGTGAGATTGCCAATAGGGTGCGGGTTTACACGGACCATGATAATTAATGCAAGGTGATTGTGACTGGTGAAGAGAAAGTACTTACTCTGTGTGGAAACTGGTCGAAGCAGGAAAACAAAGACACCGAACATCAAACCTGCTGGCAAACTGTTGCAGAGAAACCTGGGCCTCATTTTGTGGATTCCTGTGGGAAATAACAGAGAATTTTAGACGGAGCCAGTTTGAGACACATATCTTCTGTGCATTTGGAGTCTACGTTGATAGCTCACGGAAGGTGGCAGCACAAGTAGTTAGGGTAGTGAAGAAGGCGTGTGGTATGTTTGCCTTCAATGTTAAGGCCATTGAATGAAAGTGAGGAAGTGTCTCTTTTGTTTGTAATGATAAAACTTCAATTGTAATACCTCTGTTCTGGTGCTGCTCACTGTGGGTCAAAGGCTGGATTATAAGGACAGGAACATTGCCCCATCTCCCACACACTGTTACTGTGCTGAGGAATGAAGTAACCATATGACAAAGTGTGGTCCATCAGGGAATGTTGCCACCTGACTGATCCACTCCAGACTGCAGGAAAATGAGCTGAGGGACACACTGAAGCTTGGTGCAACCAACATACAAACTCTGTGGGGGAGGATCACAGTCTAGGGACCTTCTCCCGCTGGACATTGAGGGATGAGTCTGGTGGGTACACCCCTCATACAAGGGAAGGGATATCACCACAGGGGGCCACATGAGTGTTAAGGGTGTTTATTGTAAAGATAAATGCT
This sequence comes from Amblyraja radiata, assembly GCF_010909765.2. NCBI lineage: Eukaryota > Metazoa > Chordata > Chondrichthyes > Rajiformes > Rajidae > Amblyraja > Amblyraja radiata. The sequence goes on from NC_045991.1 coordinate 13,592,412, forward strand.
AACGCTATTGAGTATGACACTATTGAATGTAGAGACACTGAAAGTGTCTGAAGATGTTGTTATGTTGTTTTAGATTTGTATAAAACAAGGAACTGCAGATTCTGGTTTACCGAGGAAAGACACAAAGTGCTGGAGTAACTCAGCGGGTCAGGCAGCATCTGTGGAGAACATGGATAGGTGACGTTTGACAGAGTGCTGGAGTAACTCAGCTGGTCAGGCAGCATCTGTGGAGAACATGCCTAGGTGATGGTTTGGGTCAGGATCGTTTTGTTCAAAAATAGTTTTGTAAATTGTTTTTATTCTGCCTAAAGTTTATTTTAAAATATAAAGGAAAAGTGAGTTTAGAAGGACTCATGCTCATTCAGTAGATTATATAGATCTGACAGATCCCAAGAACAATGAGGGATTCTGCATTTCCCCAAATCACATTCAGGACCTGAAGCAAAATACAGAGCAATGGTTAAGGCTGCATTAAGAGCTTTTATGCAATTCAACCACAATGATTCGTCTATTTTGAGCTCTGGGCTGTTTTACTTCCTGATTTCTTCTCAACTAAGGGGAGTAGGAGGCAACCGTGGCTGACAAGAGAAGTTAGGGATAGAATAAAACTAAAAGAAAAGATGTATAACACAGCAAAGAGCAGCCGGAAGCCAGAGGATTGGGAAACTTTCATAGGACAACAGAAGGAAACAAAACGGGCAATACGGGCTGAAAAGATGAAGTACGAGGGGAAGCTGGCCAGGAATATAAAGAAGGACAATAAAAGCTTCTTTAGATATGTTAAGGGGAAAAGAGTAGCAAAGTCAAATGTGGGTCCCTTGAAGGCAGACACGGGTGAAATTATTATGGGCAACAAGGAAATAGCAGAAGAGTTGAACAGGTACTTCGGATCTGTCTTCACTAAGGAAGACACAAACAATCTCCCAGATGTACTGGAGGACAGAGGATCTAAGGGGGTAGAGGAATAGAAATAAATTTGCATGAGGCAAGAAATACTGTAGTATTGGGTAGGCTAATGGGACTGAAGGATGATAAATCCCATGGACCTGATGGTCTGCATCCCAGGGTCCTCAGGGAGGTGGCTCTAGAAATAGTGGATGCATTGGTGATCATTTTCCAATGTTCAATAGATTCAGGATCAGTTCCTGGGGATTGGAGGATAGCTAATGTTATCCCACTTTTCAAGAAAGGAGCGAGAGAGAAAACGGGGAATTTTAGACCAGTTAGCCTGACATCGGTGGTGGGGAAGATGCTGGAGTCAATTATAAAAGATGAAATAGCCGCACATTTGGATAGCAGTAACAGGATCGGTCCGAGTCAGCATGGATTTACGAAGGGGAAACCATGCTTGACTAATCTTCTGGAATTTTTTGAGGATGCAACTAGGAAAATGGACAAGGGAGAACCAGTGGACGTAGTGTACCTGGACTTTCAGAAAGCATTTGATAAGGTCCCACATAGGAGATTAGTGGGCAAAATTAGGGCACATGGTATTGGGGGTAGAGTGCTGACATGGATAGAGAAGTGGTTGGCAGACAGGAAACAAAGAGTAGGGATTAACGGGTCCCTTTCAGAATGGCAGGCAGTGTCTAGTGGGGTACCGCAAGGCCCGGTGCTGGGACCAGCAGTGACTAGTGGGGCAGCGCAAGGCTCAGTGCTGGGACTAGCAGTGTCTAGTGGGGTACCGCAAGGCCCGGTGCGGGGACCAGCAGTGACTAGTGGGGCAGCGCAAGGCCCGGTGCGGGGACCAGCAGTGACTAGTGGGGCAGCGCAAGGCCCGGTGCGGGGACCAGCAGTGTCTAGTGGGGCAGCGCAAGGCCCTGTGCGGGGACCAGCAGTGTCTAGTGGGGCAGCGCAAGGCTCGGTGCGGGGACCAGCAGTGACTAGTGGGGTACCGCAAGGCCCGGTGCTGGGACCAGCAGTGACTAGTGGGGCAGCGCAAGGCTCGGTGCGTGGACCAGCAGTGACTAGTGGGGCAGCGCAAGGCTCGGTGCGGGGACCAGCAGTGACTAGTGGGGCAGCGCAAGGCTCAGTGCTGGGACCAGCAGTGACTAGTGGGGCAGCACAAGGCCCGGTGCGTGGACCAGCAGTGACTAGTGGGGCAGCGCAAGGCCCGGTGCGGGGACCAGCAGTGACTAGTGGGGCAGCGCAAGGCTCGGTGCGTGGACCAGCAGTGACTAGTGGGGCAGCGCAAGGCCCGGTGCGGGGACCAGCAGTGAATAGTGGGGCAGCACAAGGCCCGGTGCGTGGACCAGCAGTGTCTAGTGGGGCAGCGCAAGGCCCGGTGCGGGGACCAGCAGTGACTAGTGGGGCAGCGCAAGGCCCGGTGCGGGGACCAGCAGTGACTAGTGGGGCAGCACAAGGCCCGGTGCGTGGACCAGCAGTGTCTAGTGGGGCAGCGCAAGGCCCGGTGCGGGGACCAGCAGTGACTAGTGGGGCAGCGCAAGGCCCGGTGCGGGGACCAGCAGTGACTAGTGGGGCAGCGCAAGGCTCAGTGCTGGGACCAGCAGTGACTAGTGGGGCAGTACAAGGCCCGGTGTGTGGACCAGCAGTGACTAGTGGGGCAGCGCAAGGCTCGGTGCGGGGACCAGCAGTGACTAGTGGGGTACCGCAAGGCTCGGTGCGGGGACCAGCAGTGACTAGTGGGGCAGCGCAAGGCTCGGTGCGGGGACCAGCAGTGACTAGTGGGGTACCGCAAGGCTTGGTGCTGGGACCAGCATTGACTAGTGGGGCAGCGCAAGGCCCGGTGCGGGGACCAGCAGTGACTAGTGGGGCAGCGCAAGGCCCGGTGCGGGGACCAGCAGTGTCTAGTGGGGCAGCGCAAGGCTCGGTGCGGGGACCACAGCTATTTACAATATACATCAATGATTTGGATGAAGGGATTCAAAGTAACATTAGCAAATTTGCAGATGACACAAAGCTGGGTGGCAGTGTGAACTGTGAGGAGGATGCTATGAGAATGCAGGGTGACTTGGACAGGTTGGGGGAGTGGGCAGATGCATGGCAGATGAAATTTAATGCGGATAAATGTGAGGTTATCCACTTTGGTGGCAAAAACAGGAAGGCAGATTACTATCTAAATGGCATCAAGTTGGGAAAAGGGGAAGTACAATGGGATCTGGGGTCCTTGTTTATCAGTCTATGAAAGTAAGCATGCAGGTACAGCAGGCAGTGAAGAAAGCAAATGGCATGTTGGCCTTTATAACAAGAGGAATCGAATATAGGAGCAAAGAGGTCCTTCTGCAGTTGTACAGAGCCCTAGTGAGATCACACCTGGAGTATTATGTGCAGTTTTGGTCCCTAATTTGAGGAAGGACATTCTTGCTATTGAGGGAGCCCAGTGTAGGTTTACAAGGTTAATTCCCGGGATGGCGGGACTGTCATATGCTGAGAGAATGGAGCGGCTGCGCTTGTACACTCTGGTGTTTAGAAGGATGAGAGGGTATCTCATTGAAACATATAAGATTGTTAAGGGTTTGGCCACGCTAGAGGCAGGAAACATGTTCCCGTTGTTGGGGGAGTCTAGAACAAGGGCCACAGTTTAAGAATAAGGGGTAAGCCATTTAGAACGGAGACGAGGAAACACTTTTTCTCACAGAGAGTGGTGAATCTGTGGAATTCTCTGCCTCAGAGGGCGGTGGACGCAGGTTCTCTGGATGCTTTCAAGAGAGAGCTAGATAGGGCTCTTAAAAATTGCAGAATCAGGGGATATGGGGAGATGGCAGGAACGGGGTACTGATTGGGGATGATCAGCAATGATCACATTGAATGGCAGTGCTGGCTCGAGGGGCAGAATGACCTCCTCCTGCACCTATTGTCTATTGACTGAGATCACCTGGAAATCTCTTTGCATCCTCTTTGCTTCTCCTAATTACTCTCAGTTTCATGTCATCAAACATAGAAATATTAAATTTACTTCCTTGTCCAAATCATTAATGTACATTGAAAATACCAGGCTCAAGCAATGGTTTCAATGATGGCTCATTAGTCACCATGTGCCACCCAAAAGAAGTCTCGGTTCCTCGCCTGCCAGAGAATTTTCAATCCATCCCACTTGAACATTGCCAAATACACATATTTTAATATTCATTGTTGATCTTTTACGCATGCCTTTATCAAAGACCTTCTGAAAATTCAACACATCCACTTCTTCTCCCTGAAGCAAATAAACCCAAAACTAAACTCAGCGATTCAGGCAGCATCTGTGGAGGAAAATTATTCATCCAACAATTTCTTTTGTTTCAAGATCAAACATTGTTTTGGAAAACAGATACAACAAACAAGGTTATATTTAAATCTTTTCATACAACAGGTAGGAAACAGGAAATTTGAAATGTGGGAAAGAATAAAGTGCATTTGAATAGTCAAGAGAAACATCACTATTTTAGATTTTAATCAGTCGGATGGAGCAAAAATAATGACATTTGTTCCGTTTTTAGTGAAGACACCATCATTGTAACAGGAGAACACATTTCACAATAACATTTGAAGAAGTACATCAGTTTTGCAAACTACATTTCAATCATTTAATCCCGTTCATTTAATCCACTATTACCAATGAAGAATAACGTGTGAAGTTTACTGACCTTCTGCAGAGGAACTTGTGTGGAATTCTGGAGAAGTAGCAATGTGACTTTGAGCCCAGCACAGGACAAGCTGAGGTTCCCTCACACTGCACAGTAACTGACGCTGCCTCTTGTCAAACTCAATGACACTCCCCCTCCAGCTCAGGGTTCCCGCACCACTGGTGTTGATACAAATGGGTTAAGATATACAACAAATAAAGACTCCATCTGGAATCGAACTTGCACCTTTGCGATTTTGAACATTTCGAATGGATCTCAAATGGGAGAAACATAGAAACATAGAAACATAGAAATTAGGTGCAGGAGTAGGCCATTCGGCCCTTCGAGCCTGCACCGCCATTCAATATGATCATGGCTGATCATCCCTCAGTATCCCGTACCTGCCTTCTCTCCATACCCTCTGATCCCCTTAGCCACAAGGGCGCATCTAACTCCCTCTTAAATATAGCCAATGAACTGGCCTCGACTACCCTCTGTGGCAGAGAGATCCAGAGATTCACCACTCTCTGTGTGAAAAAAGTTCTTCTCATCTCGGTTTTAAAGGATTTCCCCCTTATCCTTAAGCTGTGACCCCTTGTCCTGGACTTCCCCAACATCGGGAGCAAACTTCCTGCATCTAGTATGTCCAACCCCTTAAGAATTTAATAAATTTCTATAAGATCCCCTCTCAATCTCCTAAATTCTAGAGAGTATAAACCAAATCTATCCAGTCTTTCTTCATAAGACAGTCCTGACATCCCAGGAATCAGTCTGGTGAAACTTCTCTGCACTCCCTCTATGGCAATAATGTCCTTCCTCAGATTTGGAGACCAAAACTGTACGCAATACTCCAGGTGTGGTCTCACCAAGACCCTGTACAACTGCAGTAGAACCTCCCTGCTCCTATACTCAAATCCTTTTGCTATGAAAGCTAACATACCATTCGCTTTCTTCACTGCCTGCTGCACCTGCATGCCTACTTTCAATGACTGGTGTACCATGACACCCAGGTCTCGCTGCATCTCCCCTTTTCCTAGTCGGCAACCATTTAGCCACCAAGAGAGCTCCAGGTGCTTTGCTGCATCTGTTGGGCCTGATGTTCCACCAGACAGTACATGCAATCCAGGGGGGTCTTGCCATTTCATGATGAAAAAACATCCATAGAGGGTTGTGTACATTAAACATGCTGGCAATTCCATTCCATCCATTAGGATAAACTGAACCATTCCCGGAGAGAGGATTGGCCCTGATGAAAGGAGAAAGAACATACTGTTTCCTCACTTGCCTCTTCATGAGAAGGAGCCCACAGATTTCACCATGGGAAAACTAACATTGTTGGTGTCTTGACCAAAAATCATAATATTTAAATTATTGTTGCTTCTTCCCACTGATTAAAAAATAAAATAATGGTGTTTCTCTCTAGTAAATGTTGCTCTTTATTCATTAAAACATATTTCAATCTCCAACCTGGTTTTGTGTTTCCAGGTTCCAAAACAGTGTTTGGATATTTAAAATAATTTATGCGATAAGACAATGTATTTTTGAATGTATGTAAGTGAAATGATGGCAAACAAATCTATTGTAGATGATGGTGATGTACCGTGTAGAATAGATAAGGCAGAAGATGTGGAGACACAAGGGTTTGTAGATTCTGGAAACACCAGCAAAGAGCAAACTGCTGGAGGGAATTTGTGGATCAGGAATCATCTGTGGAAGTAAATGGACAGATGACCATTCGCAACTGAAGAAGGGTCACGATACACAGGGTCATCTGTACATTTACCTCGACAGATGCTGCCTGACCCACTGAGTCCCTCCAGCAGATTGTTTTTGTTTGTTTCAGGGAGAACAAGTCGATGTGTCCAATTTTCAGAAGGTCTTTGAATTTTAAATATGTGGATTAGGCAATATTAAACAGGCATGAATTGAAACTTATTTGGCAGACAGGAAACAGAGAGGAGACTTTGTTAGGGTGGCAGGTGGTGATGAATGATCCAACATCAAGCCAGTTCTTGAGTCTGTTATTTTCAATGTTCATCAATGGTATTGACAAGGAAACAAATTGAATGTTTCTAAGTTTGATGACATGAAACTGAGAGTAAATAGGAGATGCAAAGAGGATGCAAAGAGGTTTCCAGGTGATGTCAGTCAGTTGAGTTACTTGTCAAATATACACAGATGCAGCAGAGAGTCATAGAGCTGTAGAGCATGGAAATAGACACATCAACCCAACACGCACATGCTGACCAAGATGTCCAACTGACCCCATCACAATTGGCTACGCCTGGCCCATGTCTCTCCAAACATGTCTTTGTGCTCTCCTTACCGGAGAAAGGGTTTTTCAGCCACACATGTAATGCAGCCAAGGCTGACCAGACTGATTCCTGGAATGGCAGGACTAATGTGTAAGGAGAGGAGGAGCTGACTGAGCCAGTAGTCACTGGAGTTTGGAAGAGTTAAACATGACCTCTCTAAATTAAACAACATTCAAAGCAGAGCTAGACAGACTCGATACATAAAGATATTTCCAGTGACTGTAGGATCTGGAACAAGGGGTTTTGGACTCAAGATAAGGGGTGAAACATTTAGGGCTGAGACATTTCTTCATTGTGAATATGGTGAGCCATTGAAATTCACTCCACAGAAAATGGTAGATGGCAGGTCACTGAATCTTGTTAAGTTGGGGATAGATTTATTTGATGTAAAATGCATCAACATTTATCGGGAGAGAATTGGAATATGAGAATGTATTGAATGATTGAACAGGCTCAAAGTGACAAATAATCCACCCCTGATTCTCTTTTGCATGTTTCAATAGGTTTTGGGATAGTTTGATGTTGTCTTTGTCCTTCACAATTCTGATGTTTATTTACACATTGTGAAATTTAGTCAGATAAAAAACGGGAAGTGAAACAGCCCACAGGTGAGAATAGACGAATCATTGTGGTTAAATTGCTACAGCTCTTCCTGCAGCTTTGACCATTGCTCTGAATGTTGCATCATGTCCTGAATGTGATGGGGAAAGGCAGAATCCTTGCTCTCTTCAAACCTCACATTCTTTATATTCAGAAATAAACTTTATTTCAGAATAAAATATATACCAAATTAGTCTGAAGAGTCCCAACTCAAAACTATCCTTGTTCAACAGGAATGCTGCCTGACACACTGAGTTGCTCCAGTATTTTCTGTCTTTCCTTGGTAAAACAGCATCTGCAGTTCCATAATTCTATACACAACTAACTAACACAAATGCTTTTGGTGTCTATACATTCAATAATGTCACACTCAGTAGTGTTTGTACCTATCTTTACACAATATACTGTCATTTGGCCCCTTCCCTGGGGTGATATCCCTTCCATTGTATGAAGGTTGACCCACCAGACTCAGTCCTCAATGTCCAGCAGGGGAAGGTCCCAAGACAGTGATCCTTTCTAACAGAGTCTATAAATTGGCTGCACAATCCCTCAGCAAGAAGGCGAATGGTATGTTAGCATTCATAGCAAAAGGATTTGAGTATAGGAGCAGGGAGGTTCTACTGCAGTTGTACAGGGTCTTGGTGAGACCACACCTGGAGTATTGCGTACAGTTTTGGTCTCCTAATCTGAGGAAAGACATTCTTGCCATAGAGGGAGTACAGAGAAGGTTCACCAGACTGATTCCTGGGATGGCAGGACTTTCATATGAAGAAAGACTGGATAGACTCGGCTTGTACTCGCTAGGGTTTAGAAGATAGAGGGGGATCTTATAGAAACTTACAAAATTCTTAAGGGGTTGGACAGGCTAGATGCAGGAAGATTGTTCCCGATGTTGGGGAAGTCCAGGACAAGGGGTCACAGTTTAAGGATAAAGGGGAAATCTTTTAGGACCGAGATGAGAAAAATATTTTTTTCCACACACAGAGAGTGGTGAATCTGTGGAATTCTCTGCCACAGAAGGTGGTTGAGGCCACAGTTCATTGGCTATATTTAACAGGGAGTTAGATGTGGCCCTTGTGGCTAAAGGGATCAGGGGGTATGGAGAGAAGGCAGGTACAGGATACTGAGTTGGATGATCAGCCATGATCATATTGAATGGCGAATGGTGCAGGCTCGAAGGGCCGAATGGCCTCTACTCCTGCACCTATTGTCTATGTTTCTATGTTATCCTGCAGTCTGGAGTGGGTCAGTCAGCCACATCCCTAGATGGACCTCTCATTGTCATATTGTTGTTTTATTCCTCAGCACAGTAACAGTGTGTGGGACATGGGGCCAATGTTCCTGTCCCCATAATCCAGCCTTTGCCCCACAGTAACAGTGTGTGGGACATGGGGCCAATGTTCTTGTCCTCATATTCCAGCCTTTGCCCCACAGTAACAGTGTGTGGGACATGGGGCCATATTCCTGTCCCCATAATCCAGCCTTTGCCCCACAGTAACAGTGTGTGGGACATGGGGCCAATGTTCCTGTCCCCATAATCCAGCCTTTGCCCCACAGTGGGCAGCACCAGAACAGAAATAATGTATTTGAAGATTTGTCTTTAGAAATAAGTAAACAGAATATAACCATATAACCATATAACAATTACAGCACGGAAACAGGCCATCTCGACCCTTCTAGTCTGTGCCGAACACTTATATCTCCCCTAGTCCCACGTACCTGCACTCAGACCATAACCCTCCATTCCTTTCCCATCCATATGCCTATCCAATTTATTTTTAAATGATAAAATCGAACCTGCCTCCACCACCTCCACTGGAAGCTCATTCCACTCAGCCACCACTCTCTGAGTAAAGAAGTTCCCCCTCATGTTACCCCTAAACTTCTGTCCCTTAATTCTCAAGTCATGTCCTCTTGTTTGAATCTTCCCTACTCTCAGTGGGAAAAGCTTATCCACGTCAACTCTGTCTATCCCTCTCATCATTTTAAAGACCTCTATCAAGTCCCCCCTTAACCTTCTGCGCTCCAAAGAATAAATCCCTAACTTGTTCAACCTTTCTCTGTAACTTAGTTGCTGAAACCCAGGCAACATTCTAGTAAATCTCCTCTGTACTCTCTCTATTTTGTTGACATCCTTCCTATAATTAGGTGACCAGAATTGTACACCACACTCCAGAATTGGCCTCACCAATGCCTTGTACAATTTTAACATTACATCCCAACCCAAAAGAATGTGTCTCTATATCACCAGCATCCTCAAGGAGAGACAACCCTGCTATCCTTATATAGTCTGTGATGTACATGACCAGGGGGCACAATAATGTGGGTGACTGTGAAGTGACTCACAATTGGATCAGTTGCAGGATAATTCAGGATGGCACGAAAGTGTCCACATTTAGTGGAAACATTAAAACAATGGGAAATGTTCAACTGTTTTTGTTTACCAGTCCTATAGAGCTGCATTCTGACATACCATACACATTATTTTCAACCCTGTCTACTAAGCACAATCCATACACAGAATTGTTTGGTCATGTTAGTGGAGTGACACAAATTGACCCAGTTATTCACCATCATAACTAGGAAATACATTGCTGATCCTTCATTATCTGTGGGGCCTACTCCTATCATTTACATCATTTACTAGACACCTCATTTACTAAACACTCGAAATTTAGTTGAGATAACAAATAGCCCAGAGCTGAGAATAAACAAATCATTGTGGTGAAATTGCAAGACAGATCTTCCTGCAGCTTTGACCATTGTTCTGAATGATTCAGGATATGATGCAAAATTCAGAGCAATGGTCAAACCTGCAGGAAGATCTGTTGCAATTTAACCACAATGATTCGTCTATTCGGCCCTGCTGAGTGCCCCCCCACCCCCCTGGACTGTTCTCCCTCCCTCGGATGGTCACGTCCCACACACACATCTGCACTTTAGTCTGTTTGAACTGTTTTGACTATTTCACTGTTCTTTTACAATCCATGTTCTCTAGGTATCTAAATCTAAATCAAAACTAAATCTTATTTAAGTTATTTAAATTATGACATCGGATGGAAGGTGCAAACCAAATCTTGTTGCACTTATGTGTAATGACAATAAAATATATTATTATTGAAGTGTATAATCTCTGTGCATCAGTGGGGGCTCTCTGCATTACAACCATGCCCTGGTGTGCAGTGCATTTGACCCTGTTGCAATATTTATACCCAGTTCAAAGTGTACAATCTCTGTGCATTAGTGAGGACTCTCTGCATTGCAACCAAAGATATAGCAAAGATCCTATATTCTTGCTATATGATCTTTGATTGCAACCATGCCCCAGTGTGCAGTGAATTTGACCCCTAATGCAATGTTTATATGTCCAGTTTAAAGTTAATATCCCTCGCCTCCCCTCTCCTCTCCTCCCCTCCCCTCCCCTCTCCTCCCCTCACCTTAAACCTGTGCAGTTGTGTTTAGCGAAAAGTTAATATCCCACCCCTCTCCTCTCCCCCCCTCCCCTCTCCCCCCCTCTCCTCCCATCCCCTCCCCTCCCCCCTTGAACCTGTGCAGTTGTGTTTAGTGAAGAGATGACTCTGTCCATGTGTGAGCTTCACGCTGACCCTGTGGCCACAGAGTCCAGTTGTCCAGTGGCCACAGTGTGAACTGGTTCACTAATGGGCAGATGTTGAGGAACAGCTGGCTTGACCCACGCCCACTGATTGCCCACAGCTGGTGATGTTGGGGGAGTCCAGAACCAGGGGCCGCGACACACACAGAGAGTTGTGTGAATCTGTGGCCATTTGGGACTGAGATGAGGAGAAACTTTTCCACCCAGAGAGTTGTGTGAATCTGTGGAATTCCCTGCCACAGAGGGCAGTGGAGGCCAAGTCACTGGATGGATTTAAGAGAGAGTTAGATAGAGCTCTAGGGGCTAGTGGAGTCAAGGGATATGGGGAGAAGGCAGGCACGGGTTATTGATTGGGGACGATCAGCCATGATCACAATGAATGGCGAATGGTGCTGGCTCGAAGGGCCGAATGGCCTCTTCCTGTACCTATTGTCTATGTTTCTAATCTCTGCATCACATCTATACTACAGCATTTAATATTTATATCTCTCTAGATTCAAGATTCAAGAGAGTTTATTGTCATGTGTCCAGGATAGGACAATGAAATTCTTGTTTTGTTTCAGCACAACAGGACATAGGTGACATGAATACAGAACAGATCAGTGTGTCCATATACCATTATATAAATATATACATACATGTATAAATAAACTGATAAAGTGCAAATATACAGATAATGGGCTATTAATGTTCAGAGTTTTGTCTGAGCCAGGTTTAATAGCCTGATGGCTGTGGGGGAGTAGCTATTCCTGAACCTGGTCGTTGCAGTCTTCAGGCTCCTACCTTCTACCTGAAGGTAGCAGAGAGATGAGTTGGGATGTCAGGACTTTCATATGAAGAAAGACTGGATAGACTCGGCTTGTACTCGCTAGAATTTAGAAGATTGAGGGGGGATCTTATAGAAACTTACAAAATTCTTAAGGGGTTGGACAGGCTAGATGCAGGAAGATTGTTCCCGATGTTGGGGAAGTCCAGAACAAGGGGTCACAGTTTAAGGATAAGGGGGAAATCTTTTAGGACTGAGATGAGGAAAACATTTTTCACACACACAGAGAGTGGTGAATCTGTGGAAATCTCTGGCACAGAAGGTAGTTGGCTGTATTTAAGATGGAGTTAGATGTGGCCCTTGTGGCTAAAGGGATCAGGGGGTATGGAGAAAAGGCAGGTACAGGATATTGAGTTGGATGATCAGCCATGATCAAATTGAATGGCGAATGGTGCAGGCTCAAAGGGCCGAATGGCCTCTACTCCTACACCTATTTTCTATGTTTCTATGAGTGTGTGGCCAGGATGGTGTGGGTCTTTGATGATACTGCCAGCCTTTTTGAGGCAGCAACTGCGATAGATCCCCTCGATGGAAGGGAGGTCAGAGCTGATGATGGACTGGGCAGTGTTTACTACTTTTTGTAATCTTTTCCTCTCCAGGGCGCTCAATACCCAGTTTAAAGTGTACAATCTCTGTGCATCAGCCTGGACTCTCTGCATTGCAACCATGCCCCCATTATTTAATATTATATCTCTCTAAATACCCAGTTTAAAGTGTATAATCTCTGTGCATCAGCCTGGACTCTGGGCATTGCAACCATGCCCCAGTGTGCAGTGAATTTGACCTTGATGCAATGTTTATACCCTGTTTAAAGTTGATAACCCACCGTGCATCAGTCTGGACTCTTTGCATTTCATCTATACCACAGCATTTAATATGTTTATCCCTCTAGATAACCAGTTTAAAGTGTATAATCTCTGTGCATCAGTGGGGACGCTGTGCATTGCAACAAAACATCCTATAGCAAAGATCTTTGATTGCAACCATGCCCCATTGTGCAGTGAATTTGACCCTAATGCAATGTTTATATGTCCAGTTTAACGTGTATAATCTCTGTGCATCAGCCTGGACTCTCTGCATTGCAACCATGCCCCCAGTGTGCAGTGAAATTGACCCTAATGCAATGTTTAAATTAAAATTAAATTAAATTTCTTTATTTATATAACACATTTTTAGTCAACTTGCATTGACCCCAAAGTGCTTCACATAATTACATTCACACACACAGGCAAAGGTGGGTGAAGTGTCTTGCCCAAGGACACAACGACAGTATGCACTCAAAGCGGGATTCGAACCAGCTACCTTCCGGTTGACAGCCGAACACTTAGCCCATTGTGCCATCTGTCATCCTGTTCGAACTACTTCCCTCCGGCAGGCAGACGTTACAAGGCCTTCTACGCCCGAACCTCCAGACTCAGGACCAGCTTCATTCCCAGAGCTATAGCTGCTCTGAACCGGCACTGCTGAGTGTCCCCCCACCCCCCTGGACTGTTCTCCCTCCCTCGGATGGTCACGTCCCACACACACATCTACACTTTAGTCTGTTTGAACTGTTTTGACTATTTCACTGTTCTTTTACAATCCATGTTCTCTAGATATCTAAACTAAATCTAAATCTTATTAGTTATTTAAGTTATGACATCGGATGGAAGCTGCAAACCAAATCTTGTTGCACTTATGTGTAATGACAATAAAATATATTATTATTAAAGTGTATAATCTGTGTGCATCAGTGGGGGCTCTGTGCATCACATCTATTCCACAGCATTTAATATTTTTATCCCTCTGTGCTTTATTTAGAATCCAGTTTAAAGTTGATATCTCTCTCTGTGCAGATATGATAAATCATGCATCAATGAAATCTCTGTATCACATGTATACAACAGCATTCAATATTGTCTAATATATGCCTCTAATCTTTAGTCCCAGTTAATGTTTATACCTTGTTATAAAGTCTATAGGTTTATATAATCTCTGTGCAGAGTTGATAATCCATGTATCAGTGAGGACTCTGTGCATTACATCTATACCACAGCATTTAATATTTATATCTCTCTAAATACCAAGTTTAAAGTGTATAATATCTGTGCATCAGCCTGGACTCTGTGCATTGCAACCAAAGATCCTATAGCAAAGATCTTTGATTGCAACCATGCACCCAGTGTGCAGTGAATTTGACCCTAATGCAATGTTTATATGTTCAGTTTAAAGTTAATATCCCACCCCTCACCTCTCCTCTCTTCTCCTCTCCTCTCCTCCCCTCTCCTCCCCCTCCCCCTCTCACCTTGAACCTGTGCAGTTGTGTTTAGTGAAGAGATGACTCTGTCCATGTGGGAGCTTCACGCTGACCCTGTGGCCACAGAGTCCAGTTGTCCAGTGGCCACAGTGTGAACTGGTTCACTAACGGGCAGATGTTGAGGAACAGCTGGCTTGACCCACGCCCACTGATTGCCCACAGCTGGTGATGTTGGGGGAGTCCAGAACCAGGGGCCGCGACACACACAGAGAGTTGTGTGAATCTGTGGCCATTTGGGACTGAGATGAGGAGAAACGTTTCCACCCAGAGAGTTGTGTGAATCTGTGGAATTCCCTGCCACAGAGGGCAGTGGAGGCCAAGTCACTGGATGGATTTAAGAGAGAGTTAGATAGAGCTCTAGGGGCTAGTGGAGTCAAGGGATATGGGGAGAAGGCAGGCACGGGTTATTGATTGGGGATGATCAGCCATGATCATAATGAATGGCGAATGGTGCTGGCTCGAAGGGCCGAATGGCCTCCTCCTGCACCTGTTGTCTATGTTTCTAATCTCTGCATCACATCTATACTACAGCATTTAATATTTATATCTCTCTAGATTCAAGATTCAAGTGAGTTTATTGTCATGTGTCCAGGATAGGACAATTAAATTCTTGTTTTGTTTCAGCACACAGGACATAGGTGACATGAATACAGAACAGATCAGTGTGTCCATCTACCATTATATAAATATATACACACATGAATAAATAAACTGATAAAGTGCAAATATACAGATAATGGGCTATTAATGTTCAGAGTTTTGTCCGAGCCAGGTTTAATAGCCTGATGGCTGTGGGGAAGTAGCTATTCCTGAACCTGGTTGTTGCAGTCTTCAGGCTCCTGTACCTTCTACCTGAAGGTAGCAGGGAGATGAGTTGGGATGTCAGGACTTTCATATGAAGAAAGACTGGATCGACTCGGTTTGTACTCGCTAGAATTTAGAAGATTGAGGGGGGATCTTATAGAAACTTACAAAATTCTTAAGGGGTTGGACAGGTTAGATGCAGGAAGATTGTTCCCGATGTTGGGGAAGTCCAGAACAAGGGGGCTCAGCCCCCTGCTGTACTCACTCTATACTAATGAGTGCTCAGCCTCCTGCCATACTCACTCTATACTAATGAGTGCTCAGCCCCCTGCTGTACTCACTCTATGCTAATGAGTGCTAAGCCCCCTGCTGTACTCACTCTATACTCATGACTGCGTAGCCAGTCATGGTGTGAACTCCATCATCAAGTTTTAAGGATAAGGGGGAAGTCCTTTAGGACCGAGATGAGAAAAACATTTTTTTTCACACACAGAGAGTGGTGAATCTCTGGAATTCTGTGCCACAGAAGGTAGTTGAGGCCACACAGTTCATTGGCTATATTTAAGAGGGAGTTAGATGTGGCCCTTGTGGCTAAAGGGATCAGGGGGTATGGAGAGAAGGCAGGTACAGTATACGGAGTTGGGTGATCAGCCATGATCATATTGAATGGCGAATGGTGCAGGCTTGAAGGGCCGAATGGCCTCTACTGCTGCACCTATTGTCTATATTTCTATGAGTGTGTGGTCAGGATGGTGTGGGTCTTTGATGATGCTGCCAGCCTTTTTGAGGCAGCAAATGCGATAGATCCCCTCGATGGAGGGAATGTCAGAGCCGATGATGGACTGGGCAGTGTTTACTACTTTTTGTAATCTTTTCCTCTCCAGGGTGCTCAATACCCAGTTTAAAGTGTATAATCTCTGTGCATCAGCCTGGACTCTCTGCATTACAACCATGCCCCCATTATTTAATATTATGAACTCTCTAAATACCCAGTTTAAAGTGTATAATCTCTCTGCATCAGCCTGGACTCTGCATTGCAACCATGCCCCAGTGTGCAGTGAATTTTACCCTAATGCAATGTTTATATGTCCAGTTTAAAGTTAATATCCCACCCCTCCCCTCCCCTTTCCTCCCCTCCCCTCTCCCCCTCTCACCTTGAACCTGTGCAGTTGTGTTTAGTGAAGAGATGACTCTGTCCATGTGGGAGCTTCACGCTGACCCTGTGGCCACAGAGTCCAGTTGTCCAGTGGCCACAGTGTGAACTGGTTCACTAACGGGCAGATGTTGAGGAACAGCTGGCTTGACCCACGCCCACTGATTGCCCACAGCTGGTGATGTTGGGGGAGTCCAGAACCAGGGGCCGCGACACACACAGAGAGTTGTGTGAATCTGTGGCCATTTGGGACTGAGATGAGGAGAAACTTTTCCACCCAGAGAGTTGTGTGAATCTGTGGAATTCCCTGCCACAGAGGGCAGTGGAGGCCAAGTCACTGGATGGATTTAAGAGAGAGTTAGATAGAGCTCTAGGGGCTAGTGGAGTCAAGGGATATGGGGAGAAGTCAGGCACGGGTTATTGATTGGGGACGATCAGCCATGATCACAATGAATGGCAAATGGTGCTGGCTCGAAGCGTCGAATGGCCTCCTCCTGTACCTATTGTCTATGTTTCTAATCTTTGCATCACATCTTTACTACAGCATTTAATATTTATATCTCTCTAGATTCAAGATTCAAGAGAGTTTATTGTCATGTGTCCAGGATAGGACAATGACATTCTTGTTTTGTTTCAGCACAACAGGACATAGGTGACATGAATACAGAACAGATCAGTGCGTCCATATACCATTATATAAATATATACACACATGAATAAATAAACTGATAAAGTGCAAATATACAGATAATGGGCTATTAATGTTCAGAGTTTTGTCCGAGCCAGGTTTAATAGCCTGATGGCTGTGGGGAAGTAGCTATTCCTGAACCTGGACGATGCAGTCTTCAGGCTCCTGTACCTTCTACCTGAAGGTAGCAGGGAGATGTGTTGGGATGTCAGGACTTTCATATGAAGAAAGACTGGATCGACTCGGCTTGTACTCGCTAGAATTTAGAAGATTGAGGGGGGATCTTATAGAAACTTACAAAATTCTTAAGGGGTTGGACAGGCTAGATGCAGGAAGATTGTTCCTGATGTTGGGGAAGTCCAGAACTAGGGGTCACAGTTTAAGGATAAGGGGGAAATCTTTTAGGACAGAGATGAGGAAAACATTTTTCACACAGAGAGTGGTGAATCTGTGGAATTCTCTGCCACAGAAGGTAGTTGGGGCCAGTTCATTGGCTATATTTAAGAGGGAGTTAGATGTGGCCCTTGTGGCTAAAGGGATCAGGGGGTATGGAGGGAAGGCAGGTACAGGATACTGAGTTGGGTGATCAGCCATGACCATATTGAATGGCGAATGGTGCAGGCTTGAAGGGCCGAATGGCCTCTACTACTACACCTATTGTCTATGTTTCTATGAGTGTGTGGCCAGGATGGTGTGGGTCTTTGATGATGCTGCCAGCCTTTTTGAGGCAGCAACTGC